>NC_092374.1:111044490-111344490 GCF_030028105.1 Mobula birostris | reverse complement strand
GATGGGGTGAGTGATGTTACCCTTGGTTCAAGAACCCGATGGTTGAGGGGTGATAACAGTGATGGGGTGAGTGACGTTATCCCCACCCCCGGTTCAAGATTCCGATGGTTGAGGGGTGATAACAGTGATGGGGTGAGTGACGTTATCCCCACCCCCGGTTCAAGATTCCGATGGTTGAGGGGTGATAACAGTGATGGGGTGAGTGATGTTACCCTTGGTTCAAGATTCCAGTGGTTGAGGGGTGATAACAGTGATGGGGTGAGTGATGTTATCCCCCCAGTTCAAGATCCCAATGGGTCTTGGTGTAGCTAATCAATCTCTGTAAATAAAGGGAATGGTGTGCACAGGGATTCATTCAAATTACATAATACAATATGAAACCGGAGCAGCACACACAAAATGCTGGAGGTACTCAGCAGGTCTGGCAGCATCCATGGAGGGGAATAAACTGTCAACATTTCAGACTGAGAACTTTCTTCAGGACAGGAAAGGAAGGGGACAGAACCCAGAATACAAAGGTAGGGGAGTGGAAAGAGGACAAGCTGACAAGTGGGGAGTGGGGAGTGGGTGGGGGTTTTGTGGGGATGAAGGTGGGGTAGGGGAGCCTTGGTCTCAGTGTTGTAAGACTATTGAATGGTTCCCTAGTACGCTAAGATAGACTCTTTACCTCACAATCTATCTCATTGTGATGTTGCAGCATATTTTCTACCTGCACAGCACATTTTTGGTGCTTTTACACTTTATCTTGCTTTGTTATTGTTTTGCCTCAATGCAATATAATGATTCGATCAGTATGAATAGTATGCAAGCTTTCCACTGCATCTGGCACACGTGATAATAATAAACAAATTCCAATTCCACATATAGACAAACAAGATGGCTTCCAAAGGTGAATTGTGAGGCAGCCGTTGACTGAGTGTGGGATCTAGGAACTTTGCCAGCACTACAGTCAACATGCATAAGAAGGAAAACATTTCAGTGGTTGGACAGGTTGAGGAGAATGTTGTCTGGATGGAAAGCCTGTGTTATAAGAAGAGATTGGACAGGTTGGGTCTGTTTTGGAGTGAAGAAGCTGAGAGGTGATATGAAGGAGCTACATAAAATTATGGGAGACATTTAGAAGAAGGCTTGAAAAGTGCCATTGAATGGGAGAGAAATGGAGGGCTATGGTCTAGGTGTGGGGTGATGGGCTAAGGGGGAATGGCAGTAATAATGGCATAGACTAGATGGGCCAAAAACCCTATTTCTGAGCTGTAGTGTTCTATGACTCCATGACTCTAAGATTCTGAGATATAAATTTGGTCTCACCAATGTAGTGGGGGCACAGATGACCCAAACAGATTCACGAGTTATTTATTTGCATGACAGTGACTGAGTTCAAGCTGCCAGACCAGATGGAAGTTGTCACGTAGCATATCACACATGATCAGGTATAGGCAAATAGTTGGGATATTTGTGTACTCAGGATATAGAACATAGAACATAGAAATCTACAGCACATTACAGACCCTTTGGCCCACAATGTTGTACTGACATAACCTACTTTAGAAACTGCCAAGAATTTCCCTACTGCATAGCCCTCTATTTTTCTAAGCTCCTTGTACCTATCTAAGAGCCTCTTAAAAGACCCGATTGTATCCACCTCCACACTGTCACCAGCAGTGCATTCCACGCACCTACCACTCTCTGTGTGAAAAACTTAACCCTGACATCTCCTCTGTATCTAATTCTAAGCACCTTAAAACTATGGTCCCTCGTGTTAGTCATTTCAGCCCTGGGAAAAAGCATCTCACTATCCACATGATCAATGCCTCTCATCATCTTATACATCTGTCAGGTCACCTCTCATCCTCCATCACTCCAAGGAGAAAAGGCCAATACACTCAACCTATTCTCATAAGGCAAGCTCCCTAATCCAGGCAACATTCTTATAAATCCCCTCTGCACTCTCTCTATAGTATCCACATCCTTCCTGTAGTGAGGTGACCAGAACTGAACACAGTAGTTCAAGAGGTGTCTGACCAAGGTCTTAGATAACTGTAACATTACCTCACCGCTCTTGAACTCAATCCCACACTTGATGAATGCCTACACACCATAGGCCTTCTTAACAACACTGTCAACCTGCGCAGCAGCTTTGAGTGTCCTATGGACTCGGACCCCAAGATCCCTCTGATCTTCCACACTGCCAAGAATCTTACCAATAATACTATATTCTGTCTTCAAATTTGACCCACCAAAATGAACCCTTCACATTTATCTGGGTTGAACTTCATATGCCACTTCTCAGCACTGGTCTGCATTCTATCAATGTCCCTGTCACAATGGGGGAGGGGGGCGGATTGGGAGCAAGGGTGGACCCAAATGCAAGACACATCTTGTGAGGTTACTTAGATTTAGTTTATTGTTCAATACCAGGAGAGCAAGGAGCAGCAGGAGAATAGCGAACAGGACTCAGGACTATGACTAGGCTGGGACTAAGGGTCTGTGCTTGGACTCGGAATTGGCTCCCAGAACTAGAGGAGACATGAAGAGGCTAGGGTATGGACTCCGAGCCAGAGACTGGACAAGGACCCAGTACCTGGGACTTGCCTCGGGCTCGGACCCCAGAACCAGGCATGGACATGACATGGGCTAGGGAGAGGAGGAACATGGAAAACAGAGCCTCGGTCTTGGGAGAGCAGGTACATGGAACCATCGACACATACACAGAACACAGAGTCGGGACCCCTCCTTGGGTACAGGACATAGGGCCGGGACTCATGACCCTCCGTGGGGCAACAGCAAACCGGCCTGACTTACGCCACGGAGGCGAGGACAAGACAAGACAAGACATAACCCCCCCCCACGGATCAACGGCAAGACGGCCTGACTTACCCCACAGAGGCGAGGACAAGACAAGACAAACACCAAAGAACAACATAGTTCCTATCTAGCTCCAGCGATAGAACTAGACCGAGGTGCAGGCGAGGGCTATAGACAGGGGCTAGAGGCGAGAGGGGCAGAGAAGGGATTCAGACAGAGGGGTAGGACAGGAATCACAGATCACCGGGGTCAGGACTTGACAAAGTACTCGGATGCCACCAGAGCCAGGACTTGGACGTGGTACCTAGAACCTTCGGGTAGTGGCGAGCTCTAGACTCAGCTCAGGAACAGTAGACAGCGGCTCCTGATTCTCTCCGGCGTGTTAACTGACGGACCCACCTTAATGAGGAAACTTTGCAGGCTCTCTTTGGCGAGGTATCTGGACAGGGTTGCTCCGGTGAGGAAGGGCGAATTACTGGCACTCACTTCGGCAGAGACTAGGCTTGTTCCAGCCAGGTGACATTGGCACACCGTACCTTTGATGACTTTGCAGCCGCTCCTGCGCTGAACGGCTGAAAGCTAGAGACTATAAACTACCGGATCAGCGGAGCGTTAATTGCCTCTAATCATCAAAGCCAAGGGACACGGGAAAACAGGGAATCTACGGTCCGGATCGTAACATAAACAAGGTAAATTTAAAGGGACCCCGATCCGGATCATGACAATCCCGCTGTAACCTCTGACAACCCTCCAGACTTTCCCCAACCATTGTGTCATCAGCAAACTTCTACTTCCTCATCCAGGTCATTTATAAAAGTTACAAAGAGGAGGGGTCCCAGAACAGATCCCTGAGGCACACCGCTGGTCATCGGCCTCCATACAGAGTACAAACCACCTACAACCACCCTTTGCCTTCTGTGGGCAAGCCAATTCTGGATCCACAAAGCAAGGTCTCCTTGAATTCCATGCCTCATAACTTTCTGAAGGAGCCTTGCATGGGGAACCTAATCAAAAACCTTACTGAAATCCATATACACTTCATCCAATGCTCTACCTTCATCAATGTGTTTTGTTACATCCTTGAAGAATTCAAACAGGCTTGGAAGGCATGATCTGTCCTTGACGAAGCCATGTTGACTATCCTTAATCAGATTATGTCTCTCCAAATGCTCATAAATCCTGCCTCTCAGGATCTTCTCCAACAACTTACCCACCACTAAGTAAGACTCCCTGGTCTATAATTTCCTGGGATCTCTCTACCCTCCAATCCTCCAGTACTTCTCCTGTCCCATGGGGGCGGGATGTTCCCTCACTTCCCAGATGATCCCTCACTTCCTCCAGTAGCTGGTGGTTTATCTTGTCTGGTCTCTGTGACTTATCTAACTTAATGCTTTTCAAAAGCTCTCTGTGTGAAAAACTTACTCTTGACATCCCCCTTCTTAATGTCTATATGTTCAAGCGTCTCAGTCCGCTGTAAGTCATCCGTACAATTACCAAGTCCCTTTCCCTGGTGAATACAGATGCAAAGTATTCATTAAGTACCTCTGCTACCTCCTCCGACTCCATGCACATGTTTTCACTGTCACTCCTGATTGGTCCTATTCTCACACAGCTCATCCTCTTGCTCTTCACATACTTGTAGAATGCCTTTGAATTTTCATTAATCCTTCTCGCCAAGGCCTTCTCATGGACCCTTCTAGCTTTACTAATTCCATTCTTAAGCTCCTTCCTGGCAACTTCGTAATTTTCTACAAGTCTATCAGTACCTAGTTTCTTGAACCTTTTGTAAGCTTTTCTTTTCTTCTTAACTAGATTTTCCACATCCTTTGTACACCATGGTTCTGGTACCCTACCATCCTTTCCCTGACTCAATGGAGCATACCTATGCAAAACGTCATATAAATGTTCCCTGAACATTTGCCACATTTCTGCTTTGCATTTCCATGAGAACATCTGCTCCCAAGTTCCTGCCTAATAGTATCAGATTTCCCCCTACCCCAATTAAATGTTTTCACAAATTGGCTGCTCCTATCCCTCCCAGCGCTATGGCAAAGGAGGGTAGAGTTGTGATCACTACCTCCAAAATGCTCTCTGACCGAGAGACCTGACACCTAACCAGGTTCGTTTCCCAATACCAGATCAATTGTATAAGGCATTGGTAAGGCCAAATTTGGAGTATGGTGTACAGTTCTGGTCACCGAATTATAGGAAAGATGTCAATAAAATTGAGAGAGTACAGAGGAGAATTACTAAAATGTTGCCTGGGTTTCATCTCCTAAGTTACAGAGGAAGGTTGAACAAGTTGGGTCTTTATTCTTTGGAGCGTAGAAGGTTGAGGGGGGACTTGATAGAGGTATTTAAAATTATGAGGGGGATTGATAGAGTTGACGTAGATAAGCTTTCTCCATTGAGAATGGAGGAGATTCAAACAAGAGGACATGAGTTGAGAGTTGAAGGGCAAAAGTTTAGGGGTAACATGAGGGAGAAATTCTTTACTGAGAGAGTGGTAGCTGTGTGGAACGAGCTTCCAGCGGAAGTGGTTGAGGCAGGTTCGACATTGTCATTTAAAGTTAAATTGGATAGATATATGGACAAGAAAGGAATGGAGGGTTTTGGGCTGAGTGCAGGTTGGTGGGACTAGGTGAGAGTAAGAGTTCGGCACGGACTAGAAGGGCCGAGATGGCCTGTTTCCGTGCTGTAATTGTTATATGGTTATATGGTTATAAGTACAGCCTCTCCTCTAGTTGGCTTATCTACATATTGCATATTTTTGTAATCAGAATCAGTCCAATGGCATTAATTTTGGGTAACACACACAAAATACTGGAGGAACTCAGCAGACGAGGCAGCATCCAGGAAATGAGTACAATCAACGTTTCGGGCCGAAACCCTTCAGCAGGACCAGAGAGAAAAAGCTGAGGAGTAAATTTAAAAGGTGGGGGCAGGGGAGAGTGAAACACAAAATGGTAGGTGAAAGCTGAAGGGGGAAGGGATGAAGTAAAGAGCTGGGAAGTTGATTGGCGAAAGATACAGGTCATGGAAGAGATAAAAGGGAGGAGAAGCACCGGGGGGGGGGGGTGTTAGATGGGCAAGGAGATACGGTGAGAGAGGCAAAAGGGGGATGGGAAATGGGGAAGGAGGGTGGCGGGGGAGTGATGGGCATTACCGGAAGTTTGTGAAATTGATGTTCATGCCATCAAGTTGGAGGCTACCCAAACAGAATGGAAGGTGTTGTTCCTCCAACCTAAGTGTGGCTTCATTATGACAGTGGAGGAGGCCATGGATAGACATATTGGAATGGGAATGGGAAGTGGAATTAAAATTGGTAGCATCTGGGAGATCCTGAATTTTCTTGCAGAAAGTGCTCGGCGAAGTGGTCTCCCAATCTATGTGGGGTCTCACCAATGTGGGAGCACCAGTCACAGTATATGACTCCTACAGACTCACAGGTGAAGGTGTTTAGGGCCCTGAATGGTAGTTAAGGAAGGAGGTGCAGGGGAAGTTGTGGCACTTGTTCTACTTGCAAGGATAAATGTCAGGAGGGAGTTCAGTGGGGAAGGACGAATGGACAAGGGAGTTGCATAGGGAGTGATCCCTGTGAAAAGCAGAAAATGGGGGGTGGGGGAAGGAAAGATGTGCTTGGTGGTGGGATCCTGTTGGAGGTGGCATATATTTCCGAGGATTATGTGTTGGATGTGGAGCCTGGTGGGGTGGTAGGTGAGGACAAGAGGAAACCTGACCTCTACCTTGCCGAGGCACAGTGACAACTCATGGATAACTCCTCTTATTTACCCCTCGATCATACCCCACTAAGGAGCACCAGGCCATTGTCTCCCACACCATCACCGACTTTAACTGCCCAGGGGATCTCCCAACCACTGCTACCAACCTTATAGTTCCGACACCTCGCACTTCCCGTTTCTACCTCCTACCCAAGATCCACAAACCTGCCTGTCCAGGCAGACCTATTGTCTCAGCTTGCTCCTGCCTCACTGATCTCATTTCTGCATACCTTGACACTGTTTTATCTCCCCTTGTTCAGTCCCTTCCTACCTATGTTCGTGACACTTCTCACGCTCTGAAACTTTTTGATGATTTTAAGATCCCTGGCCCCCACTGCTTTATTTTCACCCTGGATGTCCAGTCCCTATATCCCCCATCCCCCATTAGGAAGGTCTCAAAGCTCTCCGCTTCTTTTTGGATTCCAGACCTAACCCTCTACCACCACTCTGCTCCGTCTAGCGGAATTAGTCCTTACTCTCAATAATTTCTCCTTTGGCTCCTCCCACTTACTCCAAACTAAAGGTGTAGCTATGGGCACCCGTATGGGTCCCAGCTATGCCTGCCTTTTTGTTGGCTTTGTGGAACAATCCATGTTCCAAACATATTCTGGTATCTGTCCCCCACTTTTCCTTCGCTACATCGACGACTGCATTGGCGCTGCTTCCTGCACGCATGCTGAGCTCATTGACTTCATTAACTTTGCCTCCAACTTTCACCCTGCCCTCAAGTTTACCTGGTCCATTTCTGACACCACCTTCCCCTTTCTAGATCTTTCTGTCTCTATCTCTGGAGACAGCTTATCTACTGATGTCTACTATAAGCCCACTGACTCTCACAGCTATCTGGACTATTCCTCTTCTCACCCTGTCTCTTGCAAAAATGCCATCCCCTTCTCACAAATCCTCCATCTCCGCCACATCTGCTCTCAGGATGAGGCTTTTCATTCCAGGACGAGGGACATGTCCTCCTTTTTTAAAGAAAGGGGCTTCCCTTCCTCCACCATCAACTCTGCTCTCAAACACATCTCCCCCATTTCACGCACATCTGCTCTCACTCCATCCTCCAGCCACCCCACTAGGAATAGGGTTCCCCTTGTCCTCACCTACCACCCCACCAGCCCCTGGGTCCAACATATTATTCTCCGTAACTTCCGCCACCTCCAACAGGATCCCACCACTAAGCACATCTTTCTCTCCCCCCCACTCTGCTTTCCACAGGGATCGCTCCCTACACGACTCCCTTGTCCATTCGTCCCCCCCATCCCTCCCCACCGATCTCCCTCTTGGCACTTATCCTTGTAAGCTGAACAAGTGCTACACATGCCCTTACACTTCCTCCCTTACCACCACTCAGGGCCCCAGACAGTCCTTCCAGGTGAGGCGACACTTCACCTGTAAGTCGGCTGGGGTGATATACTGCGTCCGGTGCTCCCGATGCGGCCTTCTATATATTGGCGAGACCCGACACAGACCGGGAGATCGTTTCGCTGAACACCTGCACTCTGTCTGCCAGAGAAAGCAGGATCTCCCAGTGGCCACACATTTAATTCCACGTTCCATTCCCATTCTGATATGTCTATCCATGGCCTCCTCTACAGTAAAGATAAACCACACTCAGGTTGGAGGAACAACACCTTATATTCCGTCTGGGTAGCCTCCAACCAGATGGCATGAGCATTGACTTCTCAAACTTTCGCTAATGCCCTACCTCCCCCTCGTACCCCATCTGTTATTTATTTATTTATATACACACATTCTTTTTCTCTCTCTCCTTTTTCTCCCTCTGTCCCTCTGACTATATCCCTTGCCCATCCTCTGGGCTTCCTCTCTCCTCCTTTCTTTCTCCCTGGGCCTCCTGTCCCATGATCCTCTCATATCCCTTTTGCCAATCAACTGTCCAGCTCTTGGCTCCATCCCTCCCCCTCCTGTCTTCTCCTATCATTTTGGATCTCCCCCTCCCCCTCCCACTTTCAAATCTCTTACTAGCTCTTCTTTCAGTTAGTCCTGACGAAGGGTCTCGACCCGAAATGTCGACTGTACCTCTTCCTAGAGATGCTGCCTGGCCTGCTGCGTTCACCAGCAACTTTTATGTGTGTTGCTTGAAATTCCAGCATCAAAAGATTTCCTCGTGTTTGTCTTAGCTTTTTTTATTCTCCAGTCCTTCGGGAGGGTTTGGGCCCAAAACGTTGACTGTATGCTTTTCCTAGATGCTGCCTGGCCTGCTGAGTGGTATACCATTTTGGTCACCCTGTTATTGGATGGATGTCATTGAACTGAAAAGGCTGCAGGGGCCTGAGTTATGGGGAGAGTTTGAGCAGGTTATGATGTTATTCTTTGAATGGAGGAGATTGAGGATTGAGGTTAGGAGATCATGCGGGACATAGACAGACAAATAAAAACAATATTTAAGGTGAGAGTGGAAGAATTGAAAGGAGACCCAAGAAGCAATTCCTTCATGGTGGTGGGTATATTAAACAAACTACCAGTGAAAATTATTGAGGTAAGTACAATAACAATATCTGAAAGATATTTTTATAGGGAGAGGGATAGGAAAAGTTTAAAGGAATATAAACCAATCAAAGGCAAATGACACTAGCTGATGTAGTCATCTCGGTTGGCATGGACACATTGGCTGAAGGATCTGTGATTGTACTATGACTATGACGATCATTTCAGAACAGGCTGCATAAATTCACTACTGTTCTGAAGAATGAGATAAGATCTTATTGAAGCATATTGGTTCCTGAACCAGCATGGATAATTTCACTCACCTCAACTCTAAACGGTTTCCACAACCTATGGACTCACTCTCAAAGACTCTACAGCTCATGTCCGCAGTATTATTTATTTATTTATTTTTATATTTGCTCTGTCTTTGTTTATGCATAGTTTTTCATTGATTCTATTGTACTTCTTTGTTTTCCTGTGAATGCCTGCAAGAAAATGAATCTTAAGTTAGTATACAGTGAGATTTACAGTATGTATTTCGATAATAAATTTATTTGAACTTTAATCTATTCTGACAGGGTCATAAAATATAGGATCAGGGTTAGGTCATTCAGCTCATCAAGTCTACTCTGCATCATATTATAGCTGATTTATTATCCCCCTAACCCCATTCCCCTGTCTTCTCCCCACCTCTGGGTACTTTTCACACCCTTACTAATCAAGAACCTATCAATATCTTCACTCAGCAAATAGTGAACCTCTGGCACAGAAAGTTACTGAATATGATTAAGAAGGAGATGGATAATTTCTGGAAACAAACCCTGTAAAGCATGAGAAATAATAGATAACAATTAATGTTCAAAGTCCAATTAAAATTTGTTGTCAAAGTATGTACCGGTCGTGGGCATTCACGGCAGAACAAAGGAATACAATGGAATCAGTGAAAATCTACTCACAAAGACTGACAAGCAACCAATGTTCAAAAGAAGTCAAAGTGTGCAAATACAAAAAATAACAAATATTAATAATAGTAAAGTAAGTAAATAAATAATACTGAAAGAATTAGTTGTGGAGTCCTTGTAGCTGGTCGAAACACTTCAGTATTGAGGTAAGTACCCTGATTTTTGTTGAGCAATAATTGTTCCTGACCCTGGTGGTGTGGGACCTAAGGCTCTTGTACCTCCTTCTTGATGGCGGCAGTGAGACGAGACCATGGCCTAGGTGGTGGGTGTCCTCGATGATGGGTGCTGCTTTCTTGTGGCAGTGCTCCTTGAGAATCTGCCCAGTGCTGGGGAGGGCTCTGCCTGTGCTGGGCTGTATCCACTACTTCTTTGTAGACGTGGTATTACTGTTCCTACTTTTCGATGTTTCTGCATTTCTTGGTCCATCAATAGAAAATTTAATATTCCTGCAGAATATCCAGCATGTCATTGACAAATTCCTCACTGCATGCACACGATTGGAACGGGATATAGTGTGGGGGAGGACAAAAGATCTTCAGCCTGCAGTTTAATTGGCTGCCTGACTTACAGTGGCAGAATCAGAGAGCAATTCTTTTCATAATAGCATGACATTCAGAGTGAAACTGTTAAAGGGCAGATGCAGAGGAAAGGGATTAAAATGAAAACCCTGGGTGCTTATCGGCAGGTTTTTAGCATAAATGGCTTTTACTATAGAAGAGTATTTTTTACAATGCAACAGTCAGCAAACATCACAAAAGAATTCCAATGCCCAAATTTAACAGCTTTCTCAACCTAATGGTTTTTAACCAAGATGGAATTGGAAATAGTATACAGCTAATCATGGGATTCTTGTGTTCAACATGGGCTGAGAGCACATGCAATTATCTCTCTAAGCTGTAGACTCCTTTATTTAAAACACAACTTGAAAGAAAGGAAGACCTCATTAGAACGTATATGGGGATATATTAATTCATTTGGCTAAACTGCAATATTTTCAGTTATAAGGAACCATATATCAAAGTTCAAAGTTCATAAGTTCAAAATAAATTTATTATCAACCTACATTCATCACAGTGGAAGTCACCCCTCAGGGAAATTCATTTAATACTCAGGCAGTGAATTTATCTGGGAGTCTACGTCCAAAGAGCACATTGTTTACAGTTTTTTATCATTATAATAAGATTACCTTCCAGTGTATTTTTTCATGTTATCATTCAAAATGTATTATTTTCACATTGCAGAGAACAAATGTTTACGTTTTGTGTTTTTGTTTTTTTTCAATATGGAGAAATCTGTGTTAATTAGGTTGAGGGTGAGATAAATTATGCATAAAATACAACTATCCATTCTTTGAATACTAATTTTTCCAACCATGTTTCTCAGCTAATAGTGGTAATTACCTGCACAATGTTGCAATGTAGCTGCAGACGTAAACTCAGTGGACACTTTATTATGTGCCTCCTGTACCTAATAAAGTGGCCACTGAGTCTGCATTCGTGGTCTTCTGCTGCTGCTGCCCATCCTCTTCAGGATTCGATGTGTTGTGCATTCAGAGATGCTCTTCTGCACACCACCGTTGTAATGTGTGGTTATTTGAGTTACCGCTGCCTTCCTGTCAGCTTGAACCAGTCTGGCTAATTCTCCTCTAACCTCTCCTGTTAACATGCCATTTTTCCCCACAGAACTGTCACTCCCTGATGGTTTTTGTTTTCCGCACCATTCTCCATAAGTTCTAGAGACTGTTCTATGTGAAAATCCCTGGAGATCAGCAGTTCCTGGGATACTCAAAACACCCCATCTGGCATTGAAATGAAGTGCAGAACAAATTAAAACACTACCAATAATTCTACAGTACTATAAAACCGTGTATTAGTTCCTAATAGTTATCGAAGGAGAACTTCTCCAATGTATGCTGTGTACAAAATCAGCATAGACACCTCCAGCAGGTAATAGACCGCCTTCATATTGACGATTGCATCCTTAATCTTCATTTATACTTTATTGTCGCCAAACTGTTGATACTAGAACGTACAGTCATCACAGCGATATTTGATTCTGCGCTTCCCGCTCCCTGGATTACACATATTAAATATTAAAAATAGTTAAAATTAGTAAATATTAAAAATTTAAATTATAAATCATAAATAGAAAATAGAAAAATAGAAAGTAAGGTAGTGCAAAAAAAAAACCGAGAGGCAGGTCCGGATATTTGGAGGGTACGGCCCAGATCCGGGTCAGGATCCGTTCAGCAGTCTTATCACAGTTGGAAAGAAGCTGTTCCCAAATCTGGCCGTACAAGTCTTCAAGCTCCTGAGCCTTCTCCCAGAGAGAAGAGGGACGAAAAGTCTGTTGTTCATTGTAATGCTCAAGATGATTGTTGATACCTTCAAATTCTTTGTAGTTCCTAAGTCGTTGAATTAGTAAAATCGTTTCATTTTCACTCCCAACCATTTCTGGCATTTCCAAGCCTGAATACCCAAAACTACAGTGAACAAAATGGTTCTAAGTTATTTTACAGTTTACCTCTTGCCTACTATCACTGCAAAAATCACGGCTTTTTTTTAACACAAACACATATAACCGATGTTATTTAAAAACTGCTCTAAGAATGGCGTAGTGTCTAGCTGCCACACAAGTATGCATGACTGACGCTAGTTAGAAATTGTCCAGCAAAAGTCTAAATGAAGCTGCAGTGTGTCCGAGATAAATGAAGGGAATCCCAACCATTTTCTTGATTAGTTTTTGATCTTTAAGAATCGTCCCAAGTAAGTGGATGTTCCAAATAGTCAATGTCCCAATTCACCAGAATGCACTGTAAGTCAGCAATAGTGGGAGAGGTATCTGTCTGAGCTTGCTCCATGGAGCAGAGTCTGGTCTTTCATGTCAAAGCTGAACTAAGAATGTGCTGCTTTGTCAGGGTTGTCATTTTTAGATTAACATTGTATCCCCGTGTCCATCTTCTCAATTAAATAACTTATTTTTAGAACACTTTTCATACAGATGATACAGTTCTAGGTGATTTACAATGGGAGAATGTGCAAACATGAAAATAAAAAGACAAAAGGGTGCTATTTAAAAATGAGGTTAAATAAATAGGCTTTGAGCTGGTGTTTAAAAGTGTCAGCTGAGTCTATGTCCCTTATAACTTTAGGTATTAAATTCCACAGTTTAGGAACATAGTTCAAAAAAACTGTCCTGCAATTATCTTTTGAGGGAGATTGTTTAAACTTAAGTGACTGGCAGAAGAAGTCCTGAGACTTCGAGCAGGATTATAATACAAAAGCGATTCTGTGATGTACTCTGGTCCAAGACCATTGAGAGTTTTAAAAACATGTAAAGTAACTTCAAAGTCAATTCTAAAAGATACAGGAAGCCCTTGCAGAGTAGTTAGGACAGGAGTGATATGCTCCTGGTTTTATTTAAAAGTCTAGCAGTGGCGTTCTGAATAAGTTGAAGTTTGCTTTAGAAGGTAGATAAAAAGTGCATTGTAGTGATCTAGTCTATTTGATATAAAGGTGTGAATTAGTTTTCCAGATGACCCTTTGCAACATTTCTTAAATGTAGAAATGCTTCTCTTGTCACTTTATGTAGGATTTAAAATTCAAATTTGAATCAGGGATAACACCAAAATTTATTATTTATGATTTTACAAGGGGTGCCACGTTCCCAAATTTATCAAGAAGTTGATCTCTTTTGGCTTTGATACCAACTAAAAGTATTCCGGTTTTATCTTAATTTAGTTGCAGAAAATTATTGCTCGTCCGTTTGTTTATTGTAGCCATTCCAGATGTCAGAGAAGTTAGGGCATTATCATCAGGCTCAGCCGAGATATACAATTATGTATCACCTACATAACTGCGGAAATCCAAGTTTATACTCTGTAGTCATAACAACGAAGGGGAGGCTGTGTATGACCAAGACAACTTCCCTGAGCAGCACCAAAATGTACATCACATTTCTTAGAAGAATGGTCTACAAGACCAACAAAAATGTTTCTCTCTGAGATATAATGTATGAGCTAAGCCAATTGAGGGTACTACCAGAGAGGCCAACCCAGTCTTCAAGGCAACCTAGGGGAGTGTTGTGGTTGATTGTGTCTAAGGCAGCACTTAAATCTAGAAGAATTAGAACTGAGACCCTGCTGCCATCAGTGCTGAGCCTAAGGTTGCTGACAATTTTGGTAACAGCCTTCTCTGTGCTGTGGGTTGGCTCTAAGACCTGCCTGAGCCTTTTCTAGAATTATGTTTGCATTCTGGAATTTGTTGAGTTGGTTGAAAAGAATTTTCTGAAGAATCTCACCCAGGAAGGGAAGATTTGATACAGGCCTGTAGTTAGCTAATGCCTCACTATCAAGGCTTGGCTTTTTAAGTAAGGCCACATTTTTGAAGGCATCTAGAAAATCTTCAGTTTTGAGGGATGTGTTAATTAATTTTCCTAACGGAATTGAAAGCACGATTAAATAAGTCCTTAAAAAGTGTGGTAGGGGAAAGGTCGAGACAAGTAGATAGTTTACTCTTTGTTACAATCTGAGACTTCTGCATCGGAAATACTTGTAAATGTTGACGTGGTTGCCGACCTTTTGTGAAGTTGGCCGTTAAGGTAATCAGTATCTATATCTATACTCTCCCTAATGGAAGTAATTATGTCAGTAAAGATTATTGCAATCTCCTCACATTTTGTCGCAGATGCTTGACTGCAGACAGTATAGGTTGGGACAGTTCAGCAGTTGGTTTACAATTGAGAACAATATTCTTGAATTGCAGCTATTCTCTGTAATAATCTTGTAAAAATAGGCTCTTCTTGCAGAGTGTATAGCAGCATTAAAATTTTTTATTTTTTCCCTTGAAAATACTACAATGGACTTCTCGCCAAGTTTTCCTGCATTTTCTCTCAGCTACTTGGCATGATTGCTGGACTTCATGGACTGACTTGTTTAACCATAATGGTGTTTTGTTAAATGGTTTATTTTTAACCCCTAGGTGGGGCCACTGTGTTTAATATACTTCTCAAGTTATTGTTGAATGAATCGACTATTTCATTTACGGAGCAGTTTACGTCACATGGGTCAGATAAACTAGCAAGCACAGAATATTTAAGTTGTTTTGCAGTGTTTGGAAGCTGTCATTTAATTGTACTTTCTTTCATGGTCTTGGTTAAAGGCAGGAGACAGTGGTATCAGGTGGAGAGACAATAATATACCCAGTGACATGCTGGGTAAGATCTAGGCTGTCTAGGAGGGCATTGAATTCAGCTCGCATAGAGTTTGCACTTGAGGGATCATTAATATGAACATAATAGGCCATAAGATACAGGAGCAGAATTAGGCCATTTGGCCCATTGAGTCTGCTCTGCTGATCCAATTTTCCTCTCAGCTGCAGTCTGCTGCCATCTCCCTGTATCCCTTCATGCCCTGACCAATCAAGAATCTATCAATCTCTGCCTTAAGTATACATAAAAGCTTGGTCTTCACAGCTGCCTGTGACAAAGAATTCCACAGATTCACTACTCTGTGTCCTCTGGTCTTAGACTCTCCCAGCATAGTAAACATCCTCTCCACATTCACTCTATCAAGGCCTTTCTCTATTCAGTAGGTTTCAATTAGGTCACATCTCATTTTTCTGAATTCTAGTGAGTACAGGCCCAGAGCCATCAAATGCCCTTCATATGACAGGGGATTCAAACCTGGAACCATTTTTGTGAACCTCCTTTGAACCCTCTCCAGTTTCAGCATACCATTTTGAAGATAATCATATCATTTCAGCATATCATTTTTAATGTGGTAAATTGGATCAGCAAATTTGCTGATGATACAAAGATTGGAGGTGTAGTAGACAGTGAGGAAGGTTTTCAGAGCCTGCAGAGGGACTTGAACCAGCTGGAAAAATGGGCTGAAAAATGGCAGATGGAGTTTAATACAGACAAGTGTGAGGTATTGCACTTTGGTAGGGCAAACCAAGGTAGAACATACAAGGTAATTTGTAGGGCACTGAGGAGTGCAGTGGAACAGAGGGATCTGGGAATACAGATACAAAATTCCCTAAAAGTGGCGTCACAGGTAGATAGGGTCATAAAGAGAGCTTTTGGTAGATTGGCCTTTATTAATCAAAGTATTGAGTATAAGAGCTGAAATGTTATGATGAGGTTGTATAAGGCATTGGTGAGGCCGAATCTGGAGTATTGTGTTCAGTTTTGGTCACCAAATTACAGGAAGGATATAAATAAGGTTGAAAGAGTGTAGAGAAGGTTTACAAGGATGTTGCCGGGACTTGAGAAACTCAGTTACAGAGAAAGGTTGAATAGGTTAGGACTTTATTCCCTGGAGCGCAGAAGAATGAGGGGAGATTTGATAGAGGTATATAAAATTATGATGGGTATAGATAGAGTGAATGCAAGCAGGCTTTTTCCACTGACGCTAGGGGAGAAAAAAACCAGAGGACATGGGTTAAGGGTGAGGGGGGAAAAGTTTAAAGGGAACATTAGTGGAGGCTTCTTCACACAGAGAGTTGTGAGAGTGTGGAATGAGCTGCCAGACGAGGTGGTAAATGTGGGGTTTTTTTAACATTTAAGAATAAATTGGACAGATACATGGATGGGAGGTGTATGGAGGGATATGGTCCGTGTGCAGGTCAGTGGGACTCGGTAGAAAATGGTTCGGCACAGCCAAGAAGGGCCAAAACGCCTGTTTCTGTGCTGTAGTTTCTATGCTTTCTATGGTTTCTATAAGGGGCCCAAAACTGCAGGCACTACTCCAAGTGAGGCCTCATCAGTGCTTTATAAAGTCTCAACATTACATCCTTGCATTAATATTCTAGTCCACTTGAAATGAATGCCAACATCACATTTGCCTTCCTCACCACAGACTCAACCCGCAAATTAACCTTTAGGGAATCCTGCACGAGGACTCCCAAGTCCCTTTGTGCCTCAGTTTTTTTGTATTTTCTCTCCATTTAGAAAATAGTCAATCCTTTCATTTCATCTACCAAAGTGCATGACCGTACACTTCCCGACATTGTAATCCATCTGCCACTTCTTTGCCCATTCTCCTAATCTCTCTGACCTTCTGTAGCCTTTCCACTTCCTCAAAACTACCTGCCCCTCCACCTATTTTCATATCATCTGCAAACTTTGAAACAAAGCCATCAATTTCATTATCCAGACCATTGACATATAACGTAAAAAGAATTGGTCCCAACACAGACCCCAGTGGAACACCACTAGTCACCAGCATTCAGCCAGAAAAGGCTCCCTTTATTCCCACTCTCTACCTCCTATCAATCAGCCTCAGCTGTATCTATGCAAGAATCTTATCTGTAATACCATTGGCTTGTAACTTGTTAAGCAGCCTCATGTGTGGCACCTTGTCAAAAGCCTTCTGGAAATCCAAGTATACAATATCAACTGATTCTCCTTTGTTTATTCTGCTTGTTATTTCTTCAAAGAATTCCAACAGATTTGTCAGGCAAGACTTTTCCTTGAGGAAACCATACTGACTATGGCTTATTTTATTTTGTGCCTCAACTACCCTGATTCCACATCCTTAACAATCAACTCCAACATCATCCCAACTGAGGTCAGACTAACTGGCTTATAGTTTCCTTTCTTCTGCCTCTCTCCATTCTTGAAGAGTAGAGTGACATTTGCATTTTTCCAGTCTTCTAAAGCCATTCCAGAATCTAGTCACTCTTGAAAGATCATTACTAATGCTCCATAATCTCTTCAAACACTTCTTTCCGAACCTTGGGGTGTACACCATCTGGTCCAGGTGACTTATCTACCTTCAGACTTTCCCAAGAACATTTCCTCCGGTAATGGTAACTTTATACACCTCCTGCCCCTGACAACTGGAACTTCCACCAAACTGCTAGTGTCTTCCACAGTGAAGGCATATCCAAAATTCTTAATCAGATTGTCTGCCATTTCCTTGTTCCCATTACTACCTCTGCAGCATCGTTTTCCAGTAGCCTGATATCCACTCTTGCCTCTCTTTTACACTTTATGTATCCGAAGAAACTTTTGGTATCTTCTTTGATATTATTGGCTAGCTTACTTTCGTATTCCATCTTTACTCTCTTCTGGCACGAGGCACAGGTAACAATCCGGCAATTACTAACCTGGAGGTCCTGTTTCTCAGTTTTCTACCTAGCTCCCCAAAATCTCTTCTCGGGATTTCCTGACCTTGTCTACCAATGATATTTGTGCCACTCTCACCCTTCAGAATGCATTTGACCCAATCCGAGACATCCCTGATGTAGGCACCAAGGAGTCAACATCCCATCTGGATATCTCCATCCCACTCACACAACATCTTCTCTGTTCCTCTGACGATGGAATCTCCGATCAATTCACCAGACCTTTTCACCTCCCTGCTCGCTCCCAGACGTCCCTCAACCCACACACAGTACAGAACATTGTCGCTCATCCCACACGCGGTACAGAACACTGTCACTAATCCCACACGTGGTACAGAACACTGTCGCTCATCCCAGACGCAGTACAGAACACAGCCCTCAAACTACACGCGGTACAGAAGACAGTCCCACATCCCACACGCGGTACAGAACACTGTCGCTCATCCCAGACGCAGTACAGAACACTGTCGCTCATCCCAGACGCAGTACAGAACACTGTCGCTCATGCCAGACGCTCATCCCAGACGCAGTACAGAACACTGTTGCTCATGCCAGACGCAGTACAGAACACAGCCCTCAAACTACACGCGGTACAGAAGACAGTCCCACATCCCACACGCGGTACAGAACACTGTCATTCATCCCACACACGGTACAGAACACAGTCCCACATGCCACACGCGGTACAGAACACTGTCCCAAAACCCACACGCGGTACATAACACTGTCCCAAAACCCACACGCAGAACAGAACACTGTCCCACATCCCACATGCGGTACAGAACGCAGTCCCACATCCCACACGCGGTACAGAGCACTGTCCCACATCCCACACAGTACAGAACACTGTCCCTTATCCCACACGTGGCACAGAATACTGTCCCACAACCCACATGCAGTACAGAATACTGTCCGACAACCCACACGCGGCACAGAACACTGTCCCAAAACCCACACGCAGAACAGAACACTGTCCCACATCCCACATGCGGTACAGAACGCAGTCCCACATCCCACACGCGGTACAGAGCACTGTCCCACATCCCACACAGTACAGAACACTGTCCCTTATCCCACACGTGGCACAGAATACTGTCCCACAACCCACATGCAGTACAGAATACTGTCCGACAACCCACACGCGGCACAGAACACTGTCCCTCGTCCCACACACGGTACAGAACACTGTCTCTCATCCCTCATGCAGTACAGAACACTCTCCCTCATCCCACACACGGTACAGAACACTGTCCCTCATCCCACACATGGTACAGAACACTGTCCCTCATCCCACAAGCGGTACAGAACACTGTCCCTCATCCCACACGTGGTACAAAACACAGTCCCACATGCCACACGCGGTACAGAACACTATCCCAAAACCCACACGCGGTACATAACACTGTCCCAAAACCCACACGCAGAACAGAACACAGTCCCACATCCCACACGCAGTACAGAACACTGTCCCTCATCCCTCATGCAGTACAGAACACTGTCCCTCATCCCACACGCGGTACAGAACACTGTCCCTCATCCCACACGCGGTACAGAACACTGTCCCTCATTCCACACGTGGTACAGAACACTGTCCCACATCCTGCACGTGGTACAGAACACTGTCCCACAACCCACACGTGGCACAGAACACTGTCCCACAAGCCACGCACGGCACAGGACACTGTCCCTCATCCCATATGTGGTACAGAACACTCTCCTTCATCCCACACACGGAACAGAACACTGTCCCACGTCCCACGTCCCACGCGCGGTACAGAACTGTATCCCTGATCCCATGCACAGTACAGAACACTGTCCCACAACTCACACACAATACAGAACATTGTCCCACAACTCATGCATGGAACAGAACACTGTCCCACAACTCACAGACAGTATGGAACACTGTCCCACAGCCCACACACGGTATAGAACGCTGTCTTACAACCCACACGCAGTAAAGAACACTGTTGTTCCTAATAGAGGATATAGATTCTGAGATTTCCAAGAGAAAGCAGATCTTGGATTTAGGAGCACAATAAATGATAATGCAGAGGTCGGGACCTGTACCACAAATTTGAAATACTTGTACATGAATTATCGTTGAGAAAAAGTTGATTGCATCTGAAATAATTTTTAAACCTGGTGGCAAAAAGTTAGACCTAGGTATAGTGAAACTGTCATAGTCAGGGTATAGTCATAGCTGGCTCTAAGCAATTGGCTTTAACGAGATCCCAGTTAAGAATGTGAAATCAAGGTCTGTTGAGATATTAATATCATTGAAGATGAAGTCTGATTTGAAAGGGATGTCACACTTAGAAGATCTCACTGAAACAGAGCAGCTTGGAGTGATGCAACAGGGCAGGGAGATTCAAAGTGTAGACGATTATTTCTGTTTAACACATTTAATAGGACAACTCCTTGTGAGGGCCCTTTCAGTGACAGTGTCTGTAATAGTTACAGAACTGCTGGCTGGTGAAGAGGTAGTAGTTCAGGAAGAATCACACGTGCCATTTTATAAATAGTCAGACACGTGGGTTTGCCAGAGGGCAGCGGAATACATTTGCAGACTGCATGCATGAGTTGAGATTGTTTGGATGAGGACCATCACTTTTGAACAATGTGAAGGGTTCCCAAAATAGATTAAAATTGTCAATGAAGCCAAAGTTTGGTACTTCATATTGTGCCCTGAGAGGAGCAGACTGGGAAGCCTACCAAAGTGCCCAGATCCATGACCCAGCATCGGAGTTGGTCCAGAGATTAAAATGTTCTTTCTGCTGATTTTTACAAATTCAGATACACCACTAAAGTCATGTCTGAGCGGCTCAAATTGTTGTTGAATAATGTCATTTATGCCAACGTAGACAACAATCCTTTTTACAGAGCGGTGGTCAGTCAGCAGGCAAGAGAGCACCTACGTTATATCAGAGAGTTTAGCACTGGGAAAACAAACACTCACACTGTGCTTTGACCTGATGTTCCTTGTGATGGAGTCGCTGATTATCAGCATTGCTAGAGGCAGGGGAGAAGGTCGTGGAATCTGCGGTGGCTTTGTGTCCTGGGAGGTAGTCTGAAAACTACCCTGCTTAGGGCACAGTGGAGGTGAGTAGGAACCTACTGGTTGTCCAAAGTTGTGTGTAGTTGCTGATGGTAAGCGTCTTGCCACTTGTGACTGAGTCCTTGGTGCCCAGGAGATGGAAAGTAAGGAATAGAACACTGCTTTGCACGAAGCATATGTGTTCATATGTTCAAAGTTCTAAGTAAATTTATTATGAAATCATGTACACTTCTGTACCTGTACCTCCTTCCCAATGACAAAAGGTCATGGTCTGGATGGTGGCCACCATTTGCAAGGCCACTTTTCCTACTCAGCAGCTGTGGCCACTTCATTAGATAGTTAACAGTCGTCTTATTGGTGAATTTCTCTCTCCTCTCTACTAGGTAAGGAGGCCAGGTTTTCTTCACTAAGAACATTATTGCACAAAGGGATTTTTAACCACAAAACCCTTACTGATTCCAGCCCTGGTTAGGCCACACTTGGAACCATGCCTTCTGTTCAGTCGCCTCATTATAGGACAGACGTGGAAATGTTAGAGATTGACCAGGATGCTGCCTGGATTAGAGAGCATGTCCTATAAGAATAGGTTGAGTGAGCTAGGGGTTTTCTCTTTGGAGTGAAGCTGGATGAGGGTGACTTGATGGAGGTGTACAAGATGATGAGAGACATAGATCGAGTGGACAGCCTAAGACGTTTTCCGGGGCAGAAATGGCTAATACGAGGGGGTTAATGTGTGGCTGAGGAACTGGTGCAGGGGGTTCAGATTTATCAATCATTGGGATCTCTTCTGGGGAAGGAATGACCTGTACGAAAGGGCCAGCTTAAACCAAACCCGAGGGGGACAAATATCCTAGTGGGCTAGTTGGCTAGAGTTGTTCAGGTGGATTTAAACTAATTTGGCAGGGGGATGGGAACCGGAGTGATAGGGCTGAAGATGAGGTAGCTGGTTTACAAACGGAGGCAATGTGTAGTGAGACTCCTAGCAAGGAGAGGCTGATGATAGCATAAAATTACAGTCATTGGGATGAGTTGCAACGTAACAGGCAGACAAAATTGAAAAGGGTGAAAACAGGATAGAAGGTGTTATATTATAATGCCCGCAGTGTACGGAGTAAGGTCAATAGACTTGCAACAGAGTTTCATAAAAGCCAAAGAGAGGGCATATAATAGAGCAAAATTAATGGGAAGATAGAAGACTGGAAAACTTTTAAAACCCAACAGAAGGCAACTAAAAGCTCATTAAGAAGGTAAAGATGGAATATGAAAGTAAGCTAGCTAATTATGTTAAAGAGGATACCAGAAGTTTCTTCAGATACATAGAGTATAAATGGGAGGCAAGAGTGGATATTGAACCTTTGGAAAAATGATGCTGGAGAGGTAGCAATGGGGAATAATGAAATGGCTGACAAACTGAATAAGGATTTTGCATAAGTATTTTGGATATGCCTTCACTGTGGAAGATGCTAGCAGTTTGGTGGATGTTCCAGGTGTCTTGAGGTGTGAAGTTACCATTACTAGAGAGCAGGCTCTTGGGAAACTGAAAGGTTTGAAGGTAAATTACTCACTTGGACCAGATGGTCATGCACTTTGGTAGAAGAAATGAAAGGGTTGACTATTTTCTAAATGGAGCGAAAGTACAAAAAACAGAGGCACACAGGGACTTGGGAGTCCTTAGGCAGGACTCCCTAAAGGTTAATTTGTAGGTTGTGTGTGTGTGAGGAAGGCAAATGTGATGTTACCATTCATTTCAAGAGGACTAATATAAAAAAAGCAAGGATGTAATGTTGAGACTTTATAATGCACTGGTGAGGCCTCACTTGGGGTATTTTAAGCAGTTTTGGGCCCCTTTTCTTAGAACGGATGTGCCAAACCTAGAGGGCATTCAAAGGAGGTTTATAAAAATGATTCCAGGATTAAACGGCTTGTTGTATGAAGAACATATGATGGGTCTGGGCCTGTATTCACTGGAATTCAGAGGAATGAAGGGTGACCCCATTGAAACCTATCAAATGGTGAAAGGCCTTGATAGAGTGGATGTGTAGAGGATGTTTCCTCTGGTGGGAGAGTCTAAGACCGGAGGACTAAACCTCAGAATAAAGGAGTATCCTTTTAGAATGGAAATGAGGAAGAATTTCTTTCACCAGAGGTGTGGAATTTGTTACAAAGGGCAGCTGCGAGGTCAAGTCTTTATATATATTTAAGGTAGAGGTTGATAGATTCTTAATTGGTCGGGTCATGAAGGGATATGCAGGGTGGGGGGCGGGAGGAAGGCAGGAGTCTGTCCAAAATTATGTTACTATTTTATCTTGTTATACTTAACACCCCGGAGTGATCTGATCTGTACAAGACAAGCTCTTCACTGTATCTCATTACATCTGACAATAATAAACCAATTCCTATTCTGAACCCTTGATTCCCACAGAACCAAAATAACCCTTTTCTTTCCTTGTGGCATTTTCATTGTGCCATAATCAACCCTAAAATGGCATTAGAACAAGTTGTCCATGTGGCAAAATCTCTCCCCACCACTGAGCATAACTACAAGGAGCACAGCCACAAGGAAGCAGCATCCATCCTCAAGGACCCCCACCCTCCAGGCCGTGCTCTCTTCTCACAGCTGCCATCAGAAAGGAGAAACAGGAACCTTATGTCCCACACTTGCAGGTTCAGGAAGAGCTGGTACCCTTCAAACTTTTGGCTCCTAAACCAGCCTGAAACCAGCATCAACACTGCACTGAAACCACATTTTATGGACTCATTTTCAAGCACTGATCCCTGTGGCACACCACTAAACACAGGACTTTGTGAGAGACAACCACACCCTGGCTGCTTCCATGAAGCCAATGCTGAATCCAATTTACCATCTCATCTTGAATTCCAAGTGACTGAACCTACTTGATCAACCTCGCAAGCAGGACCTTGTCAAATACATTGCTAAAGTCCATTTAGACAATAATCGCAGCCTTGCCTTCATTAACCTTCCTGATAACTTCATCAAAAAACTCTGTAAGATTGTTTAGACATGACTTGCCATGCACAAAGACATGTTGACCATCCCTCATCAGTACCTGTCTGTCTAAACACTCATATATCCAGTCTGTTAAAATACCTTCTAATTACTTTCCGCTGCTGAGGTCAGGCTCACTGACCTATAATTTCCTGGCTTGTTCTGAGAGCCTTTCTTCAACAATGAAACGACACCAGCTTTCCTCCAATCTACAGGCACCACTCACTGCTGAAGATGTTTTAACCATTCTAGGGTGCTTGCAATTTCTGCACTAGCCTCCCGCAGGGTCCAAAGGGAACATCTTGTCAGGCCCTGGGTATTTATCCACCCTAAATTTGCATCAAGACAGCCTTTACCTTCTCCTCTGTAATCTGTCCGATGCCTATGACCTCGCTGGTGCATTTCCTCACATTTATAAACTCTGTGACAGTTTCCAGAGTAAATGCAGATGCAGAAAATCCATTTAAGATCTCATCCATCACTTCTAATTCCCACACTTAGTTTACCACTCTGATCTTCCAAAGGACCAATTTTATCCCTTGCTATCCAGTTGCTCTTATATCTTTAGAAGTCCTTAGGATTCTCCCTCACCGTCTGTTAGAGCAACCGCGTCTTCTTTTAGCCCTCCCGATTTCCTTCTTAAGTGTTCTCTTGCATTTTGTATCCTCTGTAAGTACCTCATTTGACCCTGCTTGCTATGCACCTCCTTCTTTTACTTAACCAGGGCCTCAATATCTTTTGAAAATGAAGGCTCCATAAGCATGTTATCCTTGCCTTTTATTCTGACAGGAACATACAAACTGTACTGTCAAATTTCACTCTTGAAGGCCTCCCATTTACCAAGTATGTCTTTGCCTGAAAACAACTGATCCCAATCCTTTCTGATACCACCAAACTGGCCCCTCTCCAATTTAGAATCTCGACCTGAGGACCAGACCTATTCTTTCCATAATTAACTTCAAACTAATGACATTGTGATCACGAGCTGCAAAGTGTTCCCCTACACAAACTTCTGCCACCTGTCATTCACGAATAGGAGATCTAGTCTCTCTAGTTGAGACTTCTACGTACTGATTAAGGAAACTTTTCTAAACACATTTTACAAACTCAATCTCATCTATCCCTTTTACAGTATAGGAGTCCCAGTCAATATGTGGAAAGTTAAAATCACTGATTATCACAACCTTATGTTTCTTGCAACAGTCTGTGACCTCTCTTCAAATTTGCTGCTCTACATGCTGCGGACAGTTCGGTGGTTTATAATATCATCCCATTATTGTGGTCATACTGTGCCTTCCTTACTCCTCAGTTCTACCCCTAAAGCCTCACTAATCGAGCTCTCCAGTCTGTCCAGACAGATGACTGCCATGACATTTTCCCAGACTAGTAATACCACTCATCCTTCTTTAATCCCCTACCCCACACCCGCTCCATCACATCTGAAACACCAGAGCCGCGCTCCACCACGCCTGAAACACCGGAGCCGCGCCCCACCATGCCTGAAACACCGGAGCCCTGCCCCACCACGCCTGAAACACCGGAGCCGCGCTCCACCCACGACTGAAACACCGGAGCCCCGCCTCATCACGTCTAAAACACCGGAGCCCCGCCCCACCACGTCTAAAACACCGGAGCCGCGCTCCACCCACGTCTAAAACACCAGAGCCCCGCCTCATCACGTCTAAAACACCGGAGCCGCGCTCCACCCACGTCTAAAACACCGGAGCCCCGCCCCACCACGTCTAAAACACCGGAGCCGCGCTCCACCCACGTCTAAAACACCGGAGCCACGCTCCACCACGTCTAAAACAGTGGAGCCACGCTCCATTATGTATAAAACACTAGAGCTGTGAGCTGCTCCTCTATTGTAATCAAGTGTCGCTAACGGACACAACATCATAATTCTACATGTGGATCTTTGCCCTGACCTCATCTGCTGTTCCTATAATACTCCTTACATTGAAATATACGCACCTCAGGACATTTGTCCCACCATACCCTACCTTTCGATTCCTGGCCTTGTACTGTATATAGAATAAACCACATCTTTCTCCACAATCATTCCACTATCTGTTCTGGCTCTCTGGCTCCCAAGTCTAATTTAAACCCCACTGTGCAGCACTAACAAACCTTCCCACGAGGATATTAGTCCCCCTCCAGCTTGGGTACACACGGTCCCTTCTGTACAGGTTCTACCTTCTCTAGAAGAGAGCCCAGTGATCCAAAAATCTGAACCTCTCCTTCCTGCACCAACTCTTTAGCCACGTGTTAACCTGTATGATCTTCCTATTTCTGGCCTCACTGGCATGTGGCACAGGTAGCAATCCTGAGATCACAATGCTAGGGGTCCTGTCCTTTAATCTAGCACCTAACTCCCTGACACAAACAATTTAAAATTTGCAGATGCTGGAAATCCAAGCAACACACACAAAATGCTCAAGCATTTTGTGTGTGTCGGCCTAACTCCCTGAACCCATTTTGCAGGTCCTCACTGCTCATGCTACCCACCTCATTTGTACTGACGTGGACCATGACCTCTGTCTTCTCCCTGCCTCCCACTTAAGGATGCTGTAGACTTGATCGGAGGTGTCTCTGACCCTGGCACCTGGGAAGCAACAAGCTATCCAGGAATCTCATTCTTGTCCACAGAACCTCCTTTCTGTTCCCAAACCACTGAATCCTCGGTCACTGCAGCTCACCTGTCCTCCCACCCCCAACCCTACTGAATCATGGAACCAGACTCATTTCCAGAGACCTGCTTGCTGTGGCTTCTCCCTGGTAGGTCATCGCTTCCAACAGTATCTGAAGCGGAATACTTATTATTGAGGGGAAGGACCACAAGGTTACTCTTTACTGGCTGCCTATTCCCTTTCCCTCTCCCTCTCCTGATAATCACCTAGGTACCTGCCTCCCAGTTTAGGGGCAACTACCTCCCTGTAGCTCCCTTCTATCACCCCTCATTCTTCCTTGAATCTTATGGTCACCGAGCTGCAGCTCCAGTCCCTAAGTCAGTCTCTAAGGAGGTGCAGCTTGATACGTTTCCTGCAGATGTAGTTACCTGGGAGACTAGAGATCTCCCAAAGAGCTCACAGAAGAGACATATCACTAACTTTGAATCCATTCTCAGCACACTAACTACGTACTAATAGATAAAAAAGCTTTTTTAGGGCCTGCGTCTCTGCTTGTCTAAGCCTGTTCTTACCCGAAACTCTAACACTGCCTCACTCCACAATGACCACTCCACTTAAACATTGTTTCTTTTTATTGACTCAAACACTGACTCACTCCTGATAAGACTTGCAGCTTTGAAAGGCTCCTAACCAGTATGTATGGATCATTCCATCCACCTTGTGCCCTAAATGAAACCACTTAGTTAAGGCCAATTCCCAGCTGCCTGTGTTCCTGAAAATTATGACATCGATGGATGAACTGAATAGGAACGTTTCAATCTCCACCATTGTTTCAAGCATAGAACTGCAGACATCCTCCACACTTCTTGTCAAAAAGGTTTTCTTCAAATTCTTTTCAATTCTTCAGCCTTTGTAATGTTGTGTTGGTACTTTGAATGAGCCACGCAGAGACAGAACTGTAGATGTGTATTCATCTCAAGCTCACAGACACAAAGAGTCTGAAGTCAAAATGCGTCAAGCCTTTATACTCTAAAGTACAGCCAGTGACTAAATACATCTTCAATAATTATAGATGCATAATTTACATCAATGTTGACCAGCCAATAGGTCCATAGAATTACACATATAATTGAGAGAATATTTTAATCACAAACCAACTCTGAGTACTCAAACACGAGGAATTCTGCAGATGCTGGAAATTCAAGCAACACACATCAAAGTTGCTGGTGAACGCAGCAGGCCAGGCAGCATCTCTAGGAAGAGGTACAGTCGACGTTTCGGGCCGAGACCCTTCGTCAGGACTAACTGAAGGAAGAGCTAGTAAGAGATAGTAAGAGTGGGAGGGGGATGGGGAGATCCGAAATGATAGGAGAAGACAGAAGGGGGAGGGATGGAGCCCAGAGCTGGAAAGGTGATTGGCAAAAGGGATATGAGAGGATCATGGGACAGGAGGCCCAGGGAGAAGGAAAAGTGGGGGGGGGGGGACCCAGAGGATGGACAAAGGGTATAGTCCAAGGGACAGAGGGAGAAAAAGGAGAGAGAGAGAAAGAATGTGTGTATATAAATAGGTAACAGATGGGGTACGAGGGGGAGGTTGGGCATTAGCGGAAGTCTGAGAAGTCAATGTTCATGCCATCAGGTTGGAGGCTACCCAGACGGAATATAAGGTGTTGTTCCTCCAACCTGAGTGTGGCTTCATCTTTACAGTAGAGGAGGCCGTGGAAAGACATATCAGAATGGGAATGGGATGTGGAATTAAAATGTGTGGCCACTGGGAGATCCTGTTTTCTCTGGCGGACAGAGCGTAGGTGTTCAGCAAAACGATCTCCCAGTCTGCGTTGGGTCTCGTCAATATATAGGCCACATCGGGAGCACCGGACGCAGTATATCCCCTTCTCGCAATTCCTCCGTCTCCGCCACATCTGCTCTCAGGATGAAGCTTTTCATTCCAGGACGAGGGAGATGTCCTCCTTTTTTAAAGAAAAGGGCTTCCCTTCCTCCACCATCAACTCTGCTCTCAAACGCATCTCCCCCATTTCACGCACACCTGCTCTCACTCCATCCTCCCGCCACCCCACTAGGAATAGGGTTTCCCTGGTCCTCACCTACCATCCCACCAGCCTCCAGGTCCAACATATTATTCTCCGTAACTTCCGCCACCTCCAATGAGATCCCACCACTAAGCACATCTTTCCCTGCCCCCCTCTGCTTTCCACAGGGATCGTTCCCTATGCGACTTCCTTGTCCATTCGTCCCCCCCATCCCTCCCCACTGATCTCCCTCTTGGCACTTATCCTTGTAAGCAGAACAAGTGCTACACATGCCCTTACACTTCCTCCCTCACCACCATTCAGGGCCCCAAACAGTCCTTCCAGGTGAGGCGACACTTCACCTGTGAGTCGGTTGGGGTGATACACTGCATCCGGTGCTCCCAATGTGGCCTTCTGTATATTGGCAAGACCCGACGCAGACTGGGAGATCATTTCGCTGAACACCTATGCTCTGTCCGCCAGAGAAAGCAGGATCTCCCAGTGGCCACACATTTTAATTCCACATCCCATTCCCATTCTGACATGTCCATCCACGGCCTCCTCTACTGTAAAGATGAAACCACACTCAGGTTGGAGGAACAACACGTTATATTTCATCTGGGTAGCCTCCAACCTGATAGCATGAACATTAAACAACAGGAATTCTGCAGATGCTGGAAATTCAAGCAACACACATCAAAGTTGCTGGTGAACGCAGCAGGCCAGGCAGCATCTGTAGGAAGAGTCCAACTTTCAACTTTCAAATCCCTTACTCACTCTTCCTTCAGTTAGTCCTGACGAAGGGTCTCGGCCTGAAACATCGACTGCACCTCTTCCTAGAGATGCTGCCTGGCCTGCTGAGTTCACCAGCAACTTTGATGTGTGTAGCATGAACATTGACTTCTCTAACTTCTGCTAATGCCCCACCCCTCCCCCTGGTACCCCATCCGTTATTTATTTATATACACACAGTCTTTCTCTCTCTCTCCTTTTTCTCCCTCTGTCCCTCTGACTATACCCCTTGCCCATCCTCTGGGTTTTTTCCCCCCTCCCCCTTTTCCTTCTCCCTGGGCCTCCTGTCCCATGATCCTCTCATATCCCTTTTGCCAATCACCTGTCCAGCTCTTGGCTCCATCCCTCCCCCTCCTGTCTTCTCCTATCATTTTGGATCTCCCCCTCCCCCTCCCACTTTCAAATCTCTTACTAGCTCTTCCTTCAGTTAGTCCTGACGAAGGGTCTCGGCCCGAAATGTCGACTGTACCTCTTCCTAGAGATGCTGCCTGGCCTGCTGCATTCACCAGCAACTTTATGTGTGTTGTCTGAGTACTCAATCACTTTTGCCGGGATATGATAGTTCACAATGATTGCTTAAAAGTTACTGAAGGTAATGTTCAAACATCCCAAGACAGCCTTCTTTTGTCAGAGTATTGTGAGAGGTGTCTCCATGGTAAACAGATGATCAGAATAAAGTTGATTAACAGTCCCGATGTGGTGTCTTGACCAGAACTGTCAATAATCCTTTGCCTACATGGCCCACTGAGTTCTTTGACATTCAGTTTTTGTTATATTATCATCAGTCTTCAGGATTAAGATCATGTTTGATGTGTTTGATAACGTGACCAGTTTGGAACCTTACTCGAAATCAGAATCAGGTTTAATAGCACAGGCATTTGTCATGAAATGTGTTGTTTTGCGGCAGCAGTACATTGCAATACATAAAAATAAAAGCTAACTTACAGTAAGAAATATATATGTAAATAAATTAAATAAATAGTGCAAAAAGAGAGCAAAAAGTAAATAGTGAGCCATTGTCGATGTGTTCACTGTCCATTCAGAATCTGATGGCAGAGAGAAAGAAGCTGTTCCTGAAATGTTGAGTGCATGTCTTTCTGTCTCTTCCTTGATGATAGCAATGAGAAGGGGGCATGTTCCAGGTGAAGGAGGTCCTTAATGATGGATGCCAACTTTTTGAAGTATTGCCTTTTGAAGGTGTCCTTGATGATAGTGCCCATGATGGAGCTGGCTGAGTTTAGAACTTTCTGCAGCTTTTTCTGATCTTGTGTAGTGGAAAAAACCTGCTTGCACTTACCCTGTCTATACACCTCATAATTTTGTATAGCTCTATTAAACGTCCCCTCATTCTCCTATGCTCCAGGGAGTAAAGACCAAACCTGTTCAACCTTTCTGTGTAAGTCAGGTCAATTCCCAGCAATATCCTTGTAATTTTTCCTAGTATTCTTTCAATCTTACAGATATCTTTCTTGTAGGTAGGTGACCAAAATTGGACACAATACTTTAAATTAGGTCTAACCAACATCTTATACAACGTCAATATAACATCCCGGCTCCTGTACTCAATACTTTGATTTATGAATGCCAACGTGCCAAAGGCTTTCTTTACGATCCTACCAGTGATGTCACTTTCAAGGAATGATGGACCTCTATTCCCAAATCCCTTTGTTCTATCACAGTCAGTGCCCTAATATTCACTGTGTAAGACCTGGCCTGGTTTGTCCTCCCAAAGTGCTAAACCTCATACTCGTCTGCATTGCATTCTATCAGCCAATTTTTCAGCTGGTCCAGATCCTTCTGCAAGCTTTGATAGCCTTCCTCACTGTCCACTACGCTCCCAGTTACACTCATTCGCAAATTTGCTGATCCAGTTTAGCACATTAGCATCCAGATTATTGATATTAGATTAAAAAAAGCAGGGTAAAAGGGAGGATAGGCAGTTGATAGAGAAGGGACGCACTCGGTCCGATGGTTTGAGATGTGTCTATTTTAATGTGAGGAGTATAATGAATAAAATGGATGAGCTTAGAGCGTGGATCAGCACCTGGAGCTATGATGTTGTAGCCATTACAGAAACTTGGATTGTGCAGGGGCAGGAATGGCTACTCAGAGTGCCAGGCTTTAGCTGTTTCAGAAAGGACAGGGAGGGAGGCAAAAGAGGTGGGGGTGTGGCACAGTTGATCAGAGATAGTGTCATGGCTGCAGAAAAGGAGGAAGTCATGGAGGGGTTGTCTACGAAGTCTCTGTGGGTAGAAGTTAGGAATAGGAAGGGGTCAATAACTCTACTGGGTATTTTTTATAGACCACCCAATAGTAACAGGGACATTGAGGAGCAGATAGAGAGACAGATTCTGGAAAGGAGTAATAATAACAGGGTTGTTGTGGTCACACAAACAACAGGAATTCTGCAGATGCTGGAATTTCAAGCAACACACATCAAAGTTGCTGGTGAACGCAGCAGGCCAGGCAGCATCTCTAGGAAGAGGTACAGTCGACGTGTCAGGCCGAGACCCTTCTTACTAACTCTTCCTTCAGTTAGTCCTGATGAAAAGGATAAGACGTGAGAGAATAGGACCAATCAAGTGTGACAGTGGGAAAGTGTGTATGGAACGAGGAAATAGCAGGGGTACTTAATGAATACTTTGCTTCAGTATTCACTATGGAAAAGGATCTTGGCGATTGTAGGGACGACTTGCAGTGGACTGAAAAGCTTGAGCATGTAGATATTAAGAAAGAGGATGTGCTGGAGCTTTTGGAAAGCATCAAGTTGGATAAGTCACTGGGACTGGACGGGATGTACCCCAAGCTACTGTGGGAAGCGAGGAAGGAGATTGCTGAGCTTCTGGCAATGATCTTTGTATCATCAATGAGGACAGGAGAGGTTCCGGAGGATTGGAGGGTTGCGGATGTTGTTCCCTTATTCACGAAAGGGAGTAGGGATAGCCCAGGAAATTATAAGCCAGTGAGTCTTACTTCAGTGGTTTGTAAGTTGATGGAGAAGATCCTGAGAGGCAGGATTTATGAACATTTGGAGAGGCATAATATGATTAGGAATAGTCAGCATGGCTTTGTCAAAGGTAGGTCCTGCCTTACAAGACAGATTAAATTTTTTGAGGATGTGACTAAGCACATTGATGAAAGTAGAGCTGTAGATGTAGTGTATACGGATTTTAGCAAGGCATTTGATAAGTTACCCCTTATTGAGAAAGTAAGGAGGCATGGGATCCCAGGGGATATTGCTTTGTGGATCCAGAACTGGCCTGCCCACAGAAGGCAAAGAGTGCATGGAGGCCAGTGGTTTGCCTTAGGGTTCTGTTCTGGGACCCCTACTCTTCGCGATTTTTATAAATACCTGGATGAGGAAGTGGAGGGATGGGTTAGTAAATGTGCTGATGACACAAAGGTTGGGGTGTTGTGGATAGTGTGGAGGGCTGTCAGAAGTTACAATGGGACATTGATAGGATGCAAAACTGGGCTGAGAAGTGGCAGATGGAGTTCAACCCAGATAAGTGTGAGGTGGTTCATTTTGGTAGGTCAAATATGATGGCAGAATGTAGTATTGCAGTGTGGGGGATCAGAGGGATCTTGTGGTCCGAGTCCATAGGACACTCAAAGCAGCTATGCAGGTTGACTTTGGTTCAGAAGGCATACGGTGCATTGGTCTTTATCAATCGTGGGATTGAGTTTAGGAGCCGAGAGGTAATGTTTCAGCTATATAGGATCCTGGTCAGACCCCACTTGGAGTACTGTGCTCAGTTCTGGCTGCCTCACTACAAGAAGGACGTGAAAACCATAGAAAGAGTGTAGAGGAGATCTACAAGGATTTTGCCTGGATTGGGGAGCATGCCTTATGAAAATAGATTGAGAGAACTCAGTCTTTTCTCCTTGGAGCGACGGAGGATGAGAGGTGACCTGATAGGGGTGTACAAGATAATGAGAGGCATTGATTGTGTGGATAGTCAGAGACTTTTCCCCAGGGCTGAAATTGCTAGCACGAGAGGGCACAGTTTTAAAGTGCTTGGAAGTAGGTACAGAGATGTTAGGGGATATTTTTTTACGCAGAGAGTGGTGAGTGCATGGAATGGGCTGCCAGCGGCAGTGGTGGAGGAGGATACGATTGGGTCTTTTAAGAGACTCCTGGGTGGGTACATGGAGCTTAGAAAAATAGAGGACTATATGCCTAGGTATTTCTAAGGTAAGGACATGTTTGGCACAGCTTTGTGGGCCGAAGGGCCTGTATTGTGCTGTATGTTTTCTATGTTTCTATGTTTTTTAACAGACTCAAAACCGATCACTGCGGACACCACTGGTCACAGGCTATCATTCAGAGAGGCAACCACCTGCTACCATTACCTAGCTTCTCCTGTGTAGCCAATGTCTTATCAAATCTACCACCTCAGCCTGAATGCCAAGTAACTGAACCTTTTGACCAACCTCCCATGTGGGACTTTGTCGAAGGTCTTGCTACAGTCTATGTAGCCAACATCCACTGCCTTGCCTTCAAATGCTTTCCCGATAACTTCCTCGAAAAACTCTACAAGGTTGGTTAGACATGACCTGTCATGCAGAAAATTATATTGGTTATCCCTAATCAGTCCCTGTCTGACAAAAACCAAATTTGGTCCTTTAGAATACATTCCAGTGACTTACCCACTACTGATTTCCTGGCTTATTCTTCAGAGCTTTCCTTAAACAATGGAATGACATTAGTTATACTCAAATCCTTTGGCATCTCATCCTCCACAAATGCACTCACCTCCCACAGGGTTCAAGGGAACATCTTGACAGGCCTGGGGATTTATCCACCCTAATTTGCCTCAAGACAGCAAACACCTCCTCCTCTGTAATCTGTGCAGGGTCCATGAAGTTGATGCCGCTTTGCCTCACTTCGATAGACTCTATCCTCATCTTCTGAGTAAATACAGATGTAAAAAAATCCATTTAAGATCTCCATTTCTTTCAGTTCCATGCATTTATGACTACTCTGATCTCCAAGAAGAACGAAAATTTGGGTGCTATCCATTTGCTCGTAATATATTTGTAGATTCTCCTTTACCTTGTCTGCTACAGCAACCCCATGCCTTCCTTTAGACCTACTGATTTCCTTTTTCAGTGTTCTTTTGCAGTGCTTGTTCTCCTTGAGTAACTCATTTGTTTCTACCTGCCTATACGTGCTATGCACCTCCTTCTTCTTCTTTTTAACCAGGGCCTCAATACCGTCTACACTCTCTGAATAAATAAATAAAAGGACATCCTGAACCACTTAACAGCAAGCACAGGAGCAAGAAACATTTGTCCAGTAGCAAAATCATAAAAAGCTGAGGACCTGGTTCAGATCGGGTCAATAGAAAGTAGAACATAGAACGCACAAAGATAGAAAGTACGGCACAGCATGGCACTTTTGCCCACCATGTTGTACCGACTTGGGTATATCAACATACGAAACAATTAGTCAAATTCTTCCCTTCCATACAGCCCTTAATTCACAATTTTTGTTTCATCCATCTAGGAGTCTCTTAAATGCTCCTATCACATCGGCGTCTGCCACTACTCCTAGCAGTCCATTCCAGACATCTCAGTATAAAATACCTACCTCTGATATCTCTTCTAAATTTTATTTTACTCACTTTAGGTGGATTCCTGAATGGATAGTTGGGACTTTGGTTCATCTCACCCAAACAATGGGCAAAATATTATGGATGAAGATTAATTACTGTATTTATATATTTAGAGATATAGTGCGGTACAGGCTATTTTGGCCCACCCTGCAATCTAGGGCAGTTTATAATGACCAATTAACCTAATAACCAGTACGTCCTTGGACTGTGGGAGGAAACCAGAGCACCTGGAGGAAACCCATGCACACACGGGAAGGAACTTTCTAACTTGCTTACAGAGGACACTGAGATTGGACTCTGAATTCTGACACTCCGAACTGTAATAGTGTCGCGTTAACTGCGATGCCACTATGAACCCCCAAAACAAAATACTGTTTAGAGTGGAACTGGAGAATATAGAATTGAAGAAGTTAATTGCGGGTTTGAGATTGAGAGACTTGAGAATTAAACCAAAGGATGTCGAACATGTGGAATCAACATAGAGTAATTGAGGGAAATACACTGGACAGATTTCAAAATTATATATTTAAAGGGAATCTGAGGGTGGTGAGAGTGTGGAACAAACTGTCAGCAGAAGTGGTGGATGCAGGTTTGATTGGAACATTGAAGAGAAGGCTGGACAAATACATGGATGGGAGGCATATTGTGGGCTATGGTCCAGGTGTGGGTCAATGGGACCAGGCAGAATAATAATTCAGCACTGATTAGATGAGCCAAAAATCTCTTATCTGTGTTGTAGTGCTCTATGACTCCATGAAACTGTATCAGACTAACTTCAGTATTTAACAATTGCATTCTGCAATGCTGTGTCATGTGGGTTAGGATATGTCTAGGCAGATGAATGAAGGTGGAAAAAACTAGTTCTCCCCGAGTTGTAGTTATTTTGTGATCTATGATGCATTAACATTAACGATGAAATTCAAATCCCCCATGCCTGTGTACTTGAGATGAGCATTAGCAGCAGGATTACAGGCAACAGTTTAAGCTTCATTATTGAGTGCCCTCTGAAACCAAACCTTCAAACACTTGGAAGATCAGATTGCGACTGCTCAGGGGATCTCGTGCATTATACTGAAATGGCATATATGTACAGCGAGCAGGAAGATACTAGACCATAAGACCATAAGACCATAAGACAAAGGAGCAGAAGTAGGCCATTCGGCCCATCGAGTCTGCTCCGCCATTTTATCATGAGCTGATCCATTTTATCCTATTTAGTCCCACTGCCCCGCCTTCTCACCATAACCTTTGATGCCCTGGCTACTCAGATACCTATCAATCTCTGCCTTAAAGACATCCAATGACTTGGCCTCCACTGCTGCCCGTGGCAACAAATTCCATAGATTCACCACCCTCTGACTAAAAAAATTTTTTCGCATTTCTGTTCTGAAAGGGCGCCCTTCAATCCTGAAGTCATGCCCTCTCGTACTAGACTCCCCCATCATGGGAAACAACTTTGCCACATCCACTCTGTCCATGCCTTTTAACATTCGAAATGTTTCTATGAGGTCTCCCCTCATTCTTCTAAACTCCAAGGAATACAGTCCAAGAGCGGACAAACGTTCTTCATATGTTAACCCTCTCATTCCCGGAATCATTCTAGTGAATCTTCTCTGTACCCTCTCCAACGTCAGCACATCCTTTCTTAAATAAGGAGACCAAAACTGCCCACAGTACTCCAAGTGAGGTCTCACCAGCGCCTTATAGAGCCTCAACATCACATCCCTGCTCCTATACTCTATTCCTCTAGAAATGAATGCCAACATTGAATTCGCCTTCTTCACTATCGACTCAACCTGGAGGTTAACTTTAAGGGAATCCTGTACGAGGACTCCCAAGTCCTGTGTGGTACCGAGACTGGTAACAATGATGATAATTCGGCGACTGCGAATGTAAACACAAAGGTTGCCATTGGTGTGCGCTACACTGATTGATTTGCTGTGGATTTCAGTGAGGTGACAGCAACTATGCTCATTGTCCTACATTTGCTGTACAAACTTGGCAAAGGTATTCTGCCTACATATTATGACAATAAACATTTTCCCATTGATTTTGAAGGAAAGAACCCTCAGGGAAGAATTTATAATTTAAAAGACTGTCAGAACAGCTTTAAAATACCTGTGTTTAAAAAAATAAATCCAATGGCCTGGTAATTTTCCATGGTATGTAAAACAAAGCTTTTACAAAGTCAATTTGCACAGGTACATGTATGCACAGGTGCGATGGAAAAACTCACTGGCAGCTGCATCACAGGCAAGTAGAATCATCTGAGCAGCACTCACAAGAAAAACAAATTAATCATAAATTACACACAATTTTTACAAGAAAATGTGTGACAATAATAAGCCAATTATAATTAAAAATACACCAGTTTACCGATTTTACTTCATTTTAAATCCTCATAATGTTTTTAAAAAGGATTTAAACTTGACAAGTGTTCTGAGTCTGTGAAGTTTTTATTTTTACCTTTTTAAAAAGAGATTAACTTTAAAGAGTGATTAGCTATATTTGTCACATATACATCAAAATGTGGAAAAATTCAGATAAATGCCTGGTTGATATCAGCAAGCATTGTGCTGAAAGCGCCACCATGCCTCTGTCACTAACATAGCTCGCCTATAACTCACTAACCCTAATTGTATGACTTTGGAATGCCAGAGGAAAGCAGAGCAAACCTATACAGCCACAGGGAGAATGTACAAAATCCGTCTAGACAGCAGTGGGAATAGAACTCCGAATGATAATCATTGGCAACAGTAATAGTGACCCACTACTTTATTAGCTTTTCTGAAATCCAAACTCCTGCAGAGAAGATGTAAAGCTTTTTAAAGTTTAAAATTTAAACATGCATAACATTTTAACATTTTGTTATCAGTTTACCAAATTGGTCTTCTGAAATTAATCATTCAGTTTACTGCAGTAGTAAGCAACAAGTTGTTCAACACCATCTTTATGGAATAGATATGGATCATTGGCTTTGCCTGTGATGCCCACATGTTGAAAGATGAGAAAAGGAAATGCTCAATTCCATGGCTTGATGTATAATCTTCCCTAGTCATCTGCTGAGAGCGGTGCACCAATTAATTAGTTAATTGGTTTATTATTATTAAAACATGCGTCAAGGTACAGTGAAAAACTTAGATTTGATTGCTATTCATAGAGTCTACTTCATCACATCAGTACACTAAGGTGAGTGAGTGGATTGTGGATGTTGCAGCCTGTCTGTCTAGATACGCAATCCTAGGCAGCATGATATAGAGAGCAAGCTGTTGCCCATATAGCAAGCTCCCCCTCTCCACACAACTGATGAACCCAAAGGAACAGCATAGACCAACACAGTTTGGGACAAACGGTATTGCAGGAATGGCCGGTCAGCATTGAAGTCAATGTAGGACTGCCTTAGGGACTCCAGCTCTGGATTTTTCCCTAGGGGTTTACTCGGGGTACAGACACAAGGCAGCAGGAGCTTGAGATCAGAGTTTTCCTTCTCTTAGATAAGCTGCCAGCATGGCTGACGAGTCCTGTCTGCCTGAGGTGACTGGTTTTAAGGCACCAGTAACCCACACTTGCCCCTTCTCCTGTCAGTAGTGCCGGGCTTAGTAGCCAAGCGACACATGAAGGCTGGGAGCTGGACTTGGTTGTCAGGGGCTATTTGAGGCACATGCTGTTGGGAGCATTTAATAGGTATTGGGAGCTTGTTCCCACTACTACTCCCGGCTATAACAACCTTAAGGAACATTGAGGTAGTTCAAGGATAAAACAAAAAAGAATACAGAGCATACACATGGTGGCCATTTTATTAGGTATAGGAGTGGAACCCAGTGTTGTCTTCTGCTGCTGTAGCCCATCCACTTCAATGTTTGACATGTTGTGCATTCAGAGGTACTCCTTGTTATTTGAGTTACTGTTCCCTTCCAGGTGGTCATTCTCATCTGACATCTCTCATTACAGGCGGTGTTGCACACAGAACTTCATTTCTCACATCATTCTGTGTAAACTCCAGAGACTATTGTGCATGAAAGTTTTCAGGAGATCAGCAGTTTCTGAGATACTAGAACCTCCCTGTCTGACACCAACAATCATTCCACGATCAGTCACTTAGATCACATATCTTCCCCATTTTGCTGTTGGAACATCTTGACCGTGTGTGCTGTTTTTATGCGTTGTGTTGCTGCCACATGATTGGCTGATTAGATAGTTGTCTTAACGAGCAGGAGTACCTAGTAAAGTGGCCACTGAGTGAAGTGCAACGGAGGCAGAAAAGGTGCCGTGCGGGCAGACAATGAGGTCCAAGGTCACATCAAGGCAGATTGCGACATCCAGAATCCATTTTATCATACAGGGAGCCATTCAATAGTGCGTACAAGCTGTCCTTAGCCTGATGGTTTGTGTTTTCAAGCTTTTCTACCTTCAGCCTGACGGCAGTGGGGAGAAGAGAAAAACGTTCAGAACGGGAGGAGTGTTTGATTATGGTGGCTGCTTGCTTCGTACTGTGATCAGGCATTTTGTGTTGCCTTTTGCTGCCATCTCCTGCACTAAAGACAGATGTTGGAGCCTCTCTTTGAACTAACATCTATTCTCCACTTTCTGTAGGTGGTGATCCCAACGTGACTTCCTGATCCACTCGTCCCACCATACTGATCTCCCTCTGGGCACTTACCCCTGGAAGCGGAAGAAATGCATCTCCAATCACCTCCTCCATCACCATCATACAGGGCCCAATACAGCCCTTCTAAGTGAGGCTGAACTTCACCTGCATGCCTGTCAGGGTTATCTGGTGCTCCCTGTGCAACGTCCTCTACTGAGTGAGGGAGAGAGAGAGATTAAGATTAGCTTTACTTATCACAGGTACACAAAGGCATTGAAATATACAGTGAAATGCATAGTTCATGTCAACAACCGACACAGTCCACAAGCATTTCATTGCTTTTGATGCCAACATCTACATCAATGAGACCCAACATAGGTGGGCAATGCTTTTTGAACACCTTTGTTTTGTTCACTGCAAAAGACAAGATCTCCAATGGCCACCAATTTCAATCTAACTTCTCATTCCCATTCCCACTTGTCTGTCTATGGTTTCCTCCACTGCCATGATGAGTCCACATGCTCAGATTAGAGGAGCAACACCTCATATTCTGTCTGAGTAACCTCCAACCTGCTGAACAATCATTTCTCTAACTTCCAGTCATTTGCCCCCTCCCCCTTCTCTGGTTTTTCATACTCCATTCTTCTCACCCACACACCCCTTCGTTTCCTCTCACATGTCCATCACCTCAATCCGGTGTCCCTCCTCCTTCCCTTTCTTCCATGGTCCACTCCCATTTCCTTTTTCAGTCTCTTACTTCTACCACCTATCACCTCTCAACTGCTGACTTCAACCAGCCCTCCCCCAACCACCTACTTTCCACCTCGCCTGGCTTCATTTGCCAGTTTCAATTCCCTCCCCTCCCTCCACCTTTGTATTCTGGCTCTGCCTTCTTCCCTTCCAGTCTTCATGAAGGGTTTCGGACTGAAACAACTGTTTATTCCCTTCCATAGATGCTGCCTGTTCTGCTGATTTCAGTATTTTGCGTGTGCTGATCAGGGTTTCCAGCATGTGTAGAATCGCTCCCTGTTTATGTCCACTCTCACTTGGACATTGCAGAGGAGCCTAAAGCAAGTTCCTTCCGTGCTTAATCGATGAGGCAGTCAGGTTTATCTGAGTCGGGGGTATATTCCCTGAGATTCAACTCCCTCAAGATAGTCGGCCCAGATTGCTTTGTGTCCTCTGTGGTAAAGATTGCAAATGTATACTTTAAAAGATCTTTCAGTGCCCTTCAGAGGGTCTGCAGTCCCTCCAGAGTGCTACTTGGATTAATTATTGCTTGGGTCCTCACTGGCAGAGGTGAGCCAAGGTCCAGCACCTGTGCTCAGCAGCTCTAATCCTCCGCTCGGCTATTAGCCTACAGCTGAGTGATTGTATCATTTGTTGCAATGTTGCTCTAGTAGCTTGAACATAATCAACCCAGTTTTCACTTACGCATTGAATTAAGCTTGGTTGCAATGAATTTGCAATTGTTAGCTGGAAATTAGAGATGAAACACTCTAAAGTAAGTCATGCTCCCAGTTTTGACATTTTTTAGATTAAAAAAAAGCTTTTAAATAAGCTTTAATACCTTAGATTAATGATGAGTCACAAACCTAATGCATATTCTATGAGATCTAAAACTGTGATGATTTATACAACTGTCGAGATTTACTAATATAGACCATGATGGGGTCACAGAGGAATATTCAACCTTGAAACAGAATATGCATGTTATAAAAAATGACCTGCTATGATGACTTCAATTTATAAGTGTCCCTTTAAAGAAAAAGAACCATGAAGAAGCCACACAAGCATTTCTTCTTTCTTCGAAGTTTAAGGAGGCTTGGCATGTCTTCGAAGACTGACGGACCTCTGCAGATGTACAACTGGAAAGCATTCCGACTGGCTGCATCACAGCCTGGTATGGGAACTCTAAAGCACAGGAATGCAAGAGGCTCCCAAGAGCACTGGACTCAGCCGGTTCCATCACAGGTGTAGTTCTCCCCATCATCAACAACGTCTAAGAGACAATGTCTAGGAAGGCGACATCCTCAACAGGGACATTTCCCATCTCCACCATGCCCCCTTCTCATTATTGCCATAAGGGGGGAGTTACGGGAGCCTGAACATCCACACCTCACGTTTCAAACAGCAGCTTCTCCCCCACAGGTATTAGGTTCTTGGAACAAGCTGACAAACCCTAACACTACATCTGACTATATTTCTTTCTCTCTCTGTCTCTCTCTCTCAGCTTGCACCACTGTTTACTTTGTCATATAAGCTACTGTATGTATAATTTATGTTAATTTAAGTTCATGTTAACCTACTGTTGTTTGTCATGTCAGTAATGCAGGGAACTCTGCTGCTGCAAGAAGCTAATTTTCATGACATTTCTACTCTGTGCCAATGATAATCAACATGAACTTGAATTAAATGAGGATACAAAGGAGTAAACATTGCTTTATATGACGTTTTGTCTGATCTGCTTATTTGGAAGTGTTGTCTGACAAAGAATAATGCACCTAGCACAGTTCTTGATGCAGTGGTATATAGAATAATGTGACTAGGAGGTTGAAAAAGGGCAGATCGGGTCACATTGTGACCTAAGAATTGACTGAATTTGGGGAAGAACTGATCAGATCAAATTAGTTTAGTGTCGTATACACCAAGGCGCAATCAAATTCCTTGCTCACTGTGCCAACGGAACACATCGTTAATAATAAATACATCAATAAACACAGAGCTCAAAACAACAGAACGGTGCGAAGTTCCACTGAATTCTGAAGTAGGGCAAAAAAAATGCTACAGTGACAGCAACAAAATAAAAAAAATCAGAGGTAGAATTTTGAACAACACAGGAAATGCTGAAGGAATTCAGGAGGTCAGGCAGCACCGAAGGAGAGGAATAAGGAGCTGATGTTTCACGCCTGAGATCCATCATCAGGACTGGAAAAGAAGCGGGGAGACAGAAGCTGGAATAGGAAGGTTAGGGGAGTGAAAGGAGTACACGCTTGCCGGTGATAGATGGTACCGGGTGAGGAGGAAGCTTGGTGGCTGGGGGAGGTCGGTTGAAGTGAGAATCTGGGACCTGATCAGTGGAAAGCATAAGCAGCTGAAGGAGGAATCTGATCGGAGTGGAGAGTGAACCATAGAAGAAAGCAAAGGAAGAGTGGCAGCAGAGGGAGGTGAGGGCAAGAATTAAGAGACTGGAAACGTGGCAGCACCACTGATCTGAGGATCTGAAAGAAGTGATTGGTTCAGAAGCTTGCTTGCACTGAGGAAGAAGCTGTTGGTGAGGCTGGTCATCAGACTTTCAAGCTCCCATATCTTCTCCCAGAAAGTAGAAGAGACGTGCAGCTGCTGTATTGACAGGTGCTCCGATGGTGGTTCAGGTACCAGTGTTCATACTGGACATGGTAATAGTTCGTAACACATGGGAATGATAAGGAGACTGAGTGAAACAAATGCAAAAAGATTGCTCTATTAGTGATCTGATCTCAGTTAACATAGACATTTTTAAATGTCCTTCCTGTAAGTAGGAAACACAAGAAAGTTTGGTGAGGAAAATATTAGTTCTACCACCTTCTACTGAGACGGGAGTGTCAGAGTAGGCCCTTGTGTTCTTCTATCATTCTAAGCCCATGCCTAGTCACCAGCCTACCCTTCCTCCATAACCTCATAAATCTATCAGTTGATCCAGCATTGATTATTACTTGCAGAAGAGAGAAAGAGCTTCAGAATTCAGCTGCTCTCTGTTCAAAAATGTAACTCCTGTGAGATCTGGTACCAATTTCACTGACTTGAGAACTTGAAATACACTGTCCATCAGAGAGTTGGATGTAGTCAGTTGCAGAATTTAAGAAGTAACTGGATAAGCACTTGAACTCGTCTCAGCATAGAAGGCTTCAGACCACAGGCTGGAAGGTGAGGTTAATACGCATGGTACCTCTTAGTTGCCATGGGCCAATCAAAGACTAGAAGACATGAATTTAAGGTGAGAGGGAGGAAAGATGAAGGGAAATGTGTAGGCCAGACGTTTTCTATTCAGGAAGTAGTAGTGCAAGCAGATACTATCTCTAAATAGAATGTGTTTGAGATCCAGAGCTTTTGACCTTATAGTTGTTGAGAATGAAGACGATTAATTACAATTGGAAACACAAGAAATTCCTCAGCAACACACACAAAATGCTTGAAGAACTCAGCAAGTCCATAAGGATGACCTGGAGTTGAAAATTACCAGTCATTTTAATTTTCCATCCAACTTCCACTTTGCCTCCTACACTGTTCCAAGGAAGCTCAACATCAGCTTGAACATTCATAGGGTTAGGATGGAGTAGAACTGAAACAAAAGAGGTTCCATGTATCCCATGAAAAAGATAAGCAGAACTTAGACCTACGTAAACACCCACAGGTGGCAGAGATGAGGTGAATGCACACAGTCTTTTTCCCCAGGGTTTGGGAAATCATGAGGTAGAAGACATAGGTTTAAAGTGAAGAAAGATTCAACAGGATTCCGAGAGGAAACTTTTTCACATAGAGGGAGGTTTGAACATGGAACAAACTTCCAAACAAAGTGATTGATACAGGTACGTTGACAACATTTAAAGGCACTTGGACAGGTTCAGAGGATAAATGGGCTAAAGACAGGCAAATGGGACTGGCTTTGACAGCATCTTGGCTGGCACGGACTGCTTGGGCCTTTTTCTGTTCTGTATGGCTCTCTGACTCGCTGTCTCCAGAACAACATCTCATCGTCAGTCCCCGTACACTGCAACACTTAGGAGCACTGAAATATTTGATTATACCCCTCATTTGCTTCTATATTTCTTTCCTCTTTCATTTTCAACATATTGATGAGATCACATGGGCGGCTATATTTTGTTCGGAGTTTGAGAAGGTTTGGTATGTCACCATAGACTGACGAATTTCTGTAGATGTATGGTGGTGAGCATTCTGACTGGTTGCATCATGTCTGGTATGGAGACTTCATTGCACAGATTGACAGAGGCTGCAGAAGGTTGTATACTCAGTCAGCCACAAGCCTCCTCACCATCAAGGAAATGGTCAAAGGGCAGTGCCTGAAAAACATGGCATCCATCATTAAGGACCCCCATCCCCCAGGGCATGCCCTCGTCCCATCAGGAAGGAGATACATTCAATGTTTCTGCAACAACCTCTTCCCCTCTGGCATCAGATTTCTGAGCAGACCATGAACACATGAACATTACCTCACTATAACTCTTTACTCTATTTATTAATTTTATTTTTATTGTCATTTGTATTAGTATTTATATCCACTGTCACAGAACAATACATTTCACAATATAGGTCAGTGATAATAAATCTGATTCTTATAGAAATATCCTGTTTAAAGTAAACATTATTCCAACAATTTTGATCTGCGCTCGGTCATAGACATTCCCTTTATTTTCTCCATCCCCATCGTCCGTTTTTCCATCTCCATCCCATGGTCTAACATACCATTTATTTTTCCATTTCTGAGGAATGATTATTGAGCTGAAACAGTAACTGTTTTGCTCTTCACAGAAGTAGAACCTTCTGACCAAATGAATGTTCCAGGCATTTTCTATTCTTGTTTCTGATTTCCAGCATCAGCAGAATTTTACTCTGGTTCATAGACACTCTCGGTTCTTCAGACATCGGAAAATAAAAACATTTACGCTCGTCAGGCAAAAGCTATTTTTTCCACAGTGGCTCTTCCAAATCAGTTGAAAAATTTTCCAAGGTGTTTCAACACTCTCACCTTATTTATAGGCTTCATTAGTTTCAGAACAACAGATGTTAGGATAATTAGTCTATAATTACTTTTTTTTAAATTTTGCCTTTGAATTACGACTGCCTGATGAATTTTCTAATTTTCCAAAATGGAGATGGAGAGAGGCAAAAGGGGAATTGAGGACTCAGAGATGGATAACGTGAAGGCCAGAATGGGTTAAAAACCAGCAGCAAAATGATTAATTTTTTGGGTTCTGTATGAATGCAGGAAGCAGCACCAATGTAGTCGGCAACTTACTGGAAATAGAGTTGAGAGGGTTGTGTTGAGACTGAGAAGGACTGAAACAAAGCTATTCTGCACCGAATTTAGGCTTATGCAAGTGCTCATACCATACTTCTGCACTGGACCATCGAGTGAGTGACATGTCGAACTGGGAATAGGATAGGAAGTAGAATTAAAATGAGTGGCCAATGGATTAAAAACAAAAACAACAGGAATTTTGCAGATGCTGGAAATTCAAGCAACACACATCAAAGTTGCTGGTGAACGCAGCAGGCCAGCCAGATGCTGCCTGGCCTGCTGCGTTCCCCACAACTTTGATGTGCGTTGGCCAATGGATTAAAGTGGATGTCCTTCACAAACTCTAAGATTCCAGATCCAGACCTGTGATCCCCTCTTAGCTTGCAATATCCTGAAGTGTTTACTCCTTTCGTAACACCTGTGTCTTCTCTTCTCTCCCATCTACCAATTTCTATCTTGTGTTACACTCCCATGTAACTGCAGGCAACATGGCACCAGTCATTTCACCTGTTCCCTTCCATTCGGGGACAAGATGCAAACACCTGAAAGCACACATCATCAATTTCTATCTTGCAGTCATGAGACTATGGAATGGTTGCTATACCGCAAAATTGATTCTTGACCTCACAGTCTACTGTATCTTTTATGACCTTTCCCCTTTTTGTCTGTCTGCACCACATTTTCTCTGTAACTGTTAAGTTTTATCCGGCATCCCGTTACTGCTTGTTCCTTGACATAATGAAATGATCTGCGAGGATGGCATGTGTAACACTCACTTTGCCTAGTGGCATGATCTCAGAGTGATAACCCCCTGCCCGGCCAAACCTCAGAACTCTTGTTTGGGTGAATGCTGTGCGATGTGTCCCATGTTTCAAATCAGTACCCTGTAATGACAAGCCTTACACAGGGTGCAGTTAAATAATTAAGATTTTATAATTCTTACTTGAACTATGGGGTTAGTAGAGAACCAAAATATAAAATAAAAAAAGGCACCACTGTATCTTTATTCAGTCTGCGCACAATTAATTCATTGGAGCTCACATAATATCCACTCTCCACCATTCGATCTCCTCCGAACTCCTCCGGGTCCTGAGCCCCCTCTCAGGGCTCGCTCTGCTCACCGGGTCACAGCATCTCTTCGGGTGCGTCTTCTCTCTTCTTCCCCATCGCGCGTTCTGCCCAAATCCCATGCAAACAACAGCTTATAGACCCACAAGAAAGAATAGCATCTGTCCCAATTGGTTAGAAGATGAATACAAGTCCTGTTATCACTAATCATAACCCAAACATGCTGCTACAGAGAACCCCTTACCTCGGCAGTTAACTTTACAAAGAAGCCATTTTATTATAATACTATAGAGAAGCCATTTTATTAGCCTTAGAAGTAACATGAAAGAAGAAATCCCATATAACCATATAACCATATAGCAATTACAGAACGGAAACAGGCCATATCGGCCCTTCTAGTCCGTGCCGAACTCTTACTCTCACCTAGTCCCACCGACCTGCACTCAGCCCATAACCCTCCATTCCTTTCTTGTCCATATATCTATCCAATTTAACTTTAAATGACAACATCGATCCTGCCTCAACCACTTCTGCTGGAAGCTCGTTTCACACAGCTACCACTCTCTGAGAAAAGAAGTTCCCCCTCATGTTACTCCTAAACTTTTGCCCTTTAACTCTCAACTCATGTCCTCTTGTTTGAATCTCCCCCACACTCAATGGAAAAAGCCTGTCCACGTCAACTCTATCTATCCCCCTCATAATTTTAAATACCTCTATCAAGTCCCCCCTCAACCTTCTATGTTCCAAAGAATAAAGACCTAACTTGTTCAACCTTTCTGTGTAATTTAGGAGATGAAACCCAGGCAACATTTTAGTAAATCTACTCTGTACTCTCTCAATTTTATTGACGTCTTTCCTATAATTCGGTGACCAGAACTGGACACAATACTCCAAATTTGGCCTTACCAATGCCTTATACAATTTCAACATTACATCCCAACTCCTATACTCAATGCTCTGATTTATAAAGGCCAGCATACCAAAGGCTTTCTTCACCACCCTATCCACATGACATTCCATCTTCAGGGAACTATGCACCATTATTCCTAGATCCCTCTGTTCTACTGCATTCTTCAATGCCCTACCATTTACCATGCATGTCCTATTTTGATTAGTCCTACCAAAATGTAGCACATTTTTCAGCATTAAACTCCATCTGCCATCTTTCAGCCCACTCTTCTAACTGGCGTAAATCTCTCTGCAAGCTTTGAAAACCTACTTCATTATCCACAACTCCACCTGTCTAAGTATCATCTGCATACTTACTCATCCAATTTACCACCCAATAATCCAGATCATTAATATATATGAAAAACAAAATTGGACCTAGTACAGATCCCTGAGGTACACTGCTAGACACCGTCCTTCAATCTGACACACAGTTATCCCCCACTACTCTCTGGCATCTCCCATCCAGCCACTGCTTAATCCATTTCACTATTTCGATATTAATGCCTAACGATTGAACCTTCCTAACTAACCTTCCGTGTGGAACCTTGTCAAAGGCCTTACTGAAGTCTGTATAGACAACATCCACCGCTTTACCCTCGTCAACTTTCCTAGTAACCTCATCAAAAAATTCAATAAGATTTGTCAAACATGACCTTCCATGCACAAATCCATGTTGACTGTTCCTAATCAGACCCTGCCTATCCAGATAATTATATATACCATTTCTAACAATACTTTCCATCAATTTACCCACCACTGACGTCAAACTCACAGGACGATAATTGCTAGGTTTATTCTTAGAACCCTTTTTAAACAATTGGACCACATGAGCAATACGCCAATCCTCCGGCACCATCCCCATTTCTAATGACATTTGAAATATTTCTGTTAGAGCCCCTGCTATTTCCACACTAACTTCCCTCAAGGTCCTAGGGAATATCTTGTCCGGACCCGGAGACTTATCCACTTTTATATTCCTTAAAAGCGCCAGTACTTCCTCTTCTTTAATCGTCGTACTTTCCATAACTACCCTTCTTGTTTCCTTTACCTTACACAATTCAATATCCTTCTCCTTAGTGAACACCGAAGAAAAGAAGTTGTTCAAAATCTCCCCCATCTCTTTTGGTTCCACACATAGCCGTCCACTCTGATTCTCTAAGGCACCAATTTTATCCCTCACTATCCTTTTGCTATTAATATAACTGTAGAAACCCTTCGGATTTATTTTACTTTACTTGCCAAAGCAGCTTCGTATTTTCTTTTAGCTTTTCTAACTTCTTTCTTAAGATTCTTTTTATGTTCTTTATATTCCTCGAGCACCTCATTAACTCCAAGCTGCCTATATTTATTGTAGATCCCTCTCCTTTTCCGAACCAAGTTTCCAATATCCCTTGAAAACCATGGCTCTCTCAAACTTTCAACCTTCCCTTTCAACCTAACAGGAACATAAAGATCCTGTACCCTCAAAATTTCATCTTTAAATGATCTCCATTTCTCTATTACATCCTTCCCATAAAACAAATTGTTCCAATCCACTCCTTCTAAATCCTTTTGCATCTCCTCAAACTGAGCCTTTCTCCAATAAAAAATCTCAACCCTGGATCCAGTCCTATCCTTCTCCATAATTATATTGAAACTAATGGTATTGTGATCACCGGACCCGAAGTGTTCCCCAACACATACCTCCGTCACTTGCCCTATCTTATTCCCTAACAGGAGATCCAACACTGCCCCTTCTTTAGTTGGTACCTCTATGTATTGCTACAAAAAACTATTTTGCACACATTTGACAAACTCCAAACCATCCAGCCCTTTTACAGAATGGGCTTCCCAGTCTATGTGTGGAAAATTAAAAGCTCCCACAATCACAACCTTGTGCTTACTACAAACGCCTACTATCTCCTTACAAATTTGCTCCTCCAATTCTCGCTCCCCATTTGGTGGTCTATAATACACCCCTATAAGCATCACGACACCTTTCCCATTCCTCAATTCCATCCAAATAGCCTCCCTAGACGAGTCCACTAATCTATCCTGCCAAAGCACCGCTGTTATATTTTCTCTGACAAGCAATGCAACACCTCCCCCTCTTGCCCCTCCTATTCTATCACACCTGAAGCAACGAAATCCTGGAATATTTAGTTTCCAATCATATCCCTCCTGCAACTATGTTTCACTAATAGCTACAACATCATATTTCCAGGTATCAATCCATGCTCTAAGCTCATCCACCTTTCTTACAATGCTCCTAGCATTAAAATAGATGCATTTAAGAAACTCCCCACATCTTACTTCCTGTTTATCCCAAATGGTGCAAACAACTTTGTTATCTTTTTCTTCCTTCTCCCCTACATCTTTGGTCTGAGTGGTCCTGATCTCTGTCCCCTGCCTATCCTCCCTCACACACTGTCTACTAGCTTTCTCTATTTGTGAACTAACCTCCTTTCTCCTAGTCTCTTTAATTTGATTCCCACCCCCCAACCATTGTAATTTAAAGTCACCTCAGTAGCCTTCGCAAATCTCCCCACCAGGATATTGGTCCCCCTGGATTCAAGTGCAACCTGTCCTTTTTGTACAGGTCACACCTGTGTCAAAAGAGGTTCTAATGATCCAAAAACTTGAATCCCTGCCCCCTGCTCCAATCTCTCAGCCATGTATTTATCCTCCACCTCATTGCATTCCTACTCTCACTGTCACGTGGCACAGGCAGTAATCCCGAGATTACTACCTTTGCGGTCCTTCTTCTCAACTCCCTTCCTATATTCTCCTTTCAGGACCTCTTCCCTTTTCCTACCTATGTCATTGGTACCAATATGTACCACGACGTCTGTCTCCTTTCCCTCCCACTTCAGGATATCTTGGACATGATCAGAAACATCCTGGACCCTGGCACCAGGGAGGCAAACTACCATCTGGGTCTCTGGATTGCATCCACAGAATCGCTTATCTGACCCCCTAACTATTGAGTCCCCTATCACTACTGCCCTCCTCTTCCTTTCCCTACTCTTCTGAGCTACAGGGCCGGACTCTGTGCCGGAGGCACGGCCACTGTTGCTTGCCCCAGATAAGCTTTCCACCCCAGTAGTACTCAAACAGGAGTACTTATTGTCATGGGGCACAGCCACTGGGGTACTCTCTAGTACCTGACCCTTCCCCTTCCCCTTCCTAACCGTGACCCACTTGTCTGCCTCCCGTGGCCCCGGTGTGACCACCTACCTGTAACTCCTCTCTATCAACTCCTCACTCTCCCTGACCAGACGAAGGCCATCGAGCTGCAGCTCCAGTTCCCTAACACAGTCCCTTAGGAGCTGAACCTCAGCGCACCTGGTGCAGGTGTGGACATCCTGGAGGCTGGGATACTCCACGACCTTCCACATTCGACACCGGGAACAACAAACTGCCCTCACACTCATACTTCCCCCTCTCCTCAAATAACAGGAAAAATTGAAAACCAAGCCTTCTTCGCCTCGCCCGTTTCCGCCTAAGCCCGTTGAGCCAAAGCCCTTAAGCCTTCACTCTGCCCCGGCTCACTCTGCAGCCCACAAACTACGCTGCCCACTGTATAAGGCTGTGTTCCTTTTAAATCTTCCGCTCTTCACTGCCCGACGTCACACACCTGCGCAGTCCCGCCTCTCTGAACTCCAATGGAAAAAAACAAAAAAATCAAAATGGCTTCTGCTGCACTTCCGCTCCGATTCTCAGACTTCCTTCTCTGAATCCCTTGCATGTTCAGAACAGTTTGTGACTGTGTATCGGTACAGGTGACAATAAAAACAGTTTACTGATTCATTCTTCCAACTCTCTAGATTTCTGAACAGTCCTTCCAGGTGAAGCAGTAGTTTACTTGCAGCTCTTACATTCGAATACATTAGCAGGACTAGAGGACCTGAATTATAAAGAAATTTTGCACAGGTTAGGGCTGTATTCCCTGGAGTGTAGGAGAATGAGGGGAGATTTGATAGAGGTATACAAAATTATGAGGGGTATAGACAGGGTAAGTGCAAGAAAGCATTTTGCCCTAAGATTGGGGAGACACCAACTAGAAGTCACGGGCTAAGGTTAAAAGATGAAATGTTTAAGGGGAACCTGAGGGGGAAATCTTCTCATGGAGGGTGGTGAGAGCAGAAGTGGTGAATGCATGCCTGATTTCAACATTTGAGATAAATATGTATAGGTAAATAGTTGGGAGGTGTATAGAGGGTTTAGTCTGGGTGCAGGTCAATGAATAGTTCGGTACGGACTTGATTTACCGAAGGGACTGTTTCAGTGCTGTGGTCCTCTGTGATTCTATGAGTATTCTGTGTTCTGTGTTCACAACCACAGCTCCCTACATGTTGGAGAAACCAAACACAGAGTATCTGACTGTTTTGCATTTCACCTGCACTCATTTGGCAGGTGTGAGCTTTGGATCACCTCCCTCTTTAGTTCATCAACCCCTCCCAATCAGTAGGAAATCCAACTCCACGTTAGGGAACAACACCTTAACTTCTGCCTGGACACCTTGTGGCCATCAGCACTCAATCTCAAATTCTCCAGCTTTAGGAACTCACTCTTTATGAAGAATCTTCCTGTTACCACCTTGGCCCAGTTTTCTTCCTTATTTTTTGTCTAGTTTGGCCTGATGTGAATGCCCCACAACCTCACATTACACAGACAAAGAACATAGAGCATTGATCAGATTAGTACAGTATAGGCTTTTCCTACTACAAAAGCAATCTAACTCTTCCCTCCTACACATCCCTCCATTTTCCTTTCATCTATGTGTTTATCGAAGAATCTCTTAAAATTCCCAAATGTAGCTGCCTCTACCATCACCCCAGCAGTGAGTTCCATCCACCCTCCACTCTCTGTGTAAAAAACTTACCTCTGACAGCTCCCCTATATTTTCCTCCAATCATTCTTTAAGAAGAACTGGCCATTTTGTTCCTGTCAACAGTTTTGATAAATACTTTTTATTTTTTTATATACCTTAGCCTTGTATGATTGACCACAGCCTCACTATCATCGACATGTTACTCAGACAAAGAAATACAATGTACTTGTAACAACCACCCTCACTGCTCTCATCAACCCATCTCATCTCAACCTATCGGAGATGTTCCCTTTGTTCAACCCATCTCATCTCAACCTATCGGAGATGTTCCCTTTGTTCAACCCATCTCATCTCAACCTATCGGAGATGTTCCCTTTGTTCAACCCATCTCATCTCAACCTATCGGAGATGTTCCCTTTGTTCACCCCATCTCATCTCAACCTATCGGAGATGTTCCCTTTGTTCAACCCATCTCATCTCAACCTATCGGAGATGTTCCCTTTGTTCAACCCATCTCATCTCAACCTATCGGAGATGTTCCCTTTGTTCACCCCATCTCTCCAGCACCTTCTCTGCCACTCTGCCACTGAAAACCAACTCATTTTCCCTCTCTTTCTACCGATGCTGCCTGAGCCATTAATTGTTTGCAAGAATTTCTGTATTTCAGATTTCCAACATCTTCCATCTCCTTAGCTTTTGTTAATTCTTTCTGATATGAACCAAGTAGTTCATTTAGTTCAAAGTGAATATCAGAACCAGCAAATGCTTTGCTCTTAATAGAGGAGAAATGTGTCTCCTCTCCACCCACTCATCATCAACATCTCTACAGTTAGCACAATTGCAACATTCAGGTTCCTGGACATCATTATTTTGTAAGGCTTCATGTGGGAGAACCATATCTCCTTCATTAACAAAAGGGCTTGACAAAGGATCCACTTCTTGTGGCAGTTGATAAAATTCCATCTTCCTTAGAACACATTAATGCAATTCGATACTGCCTTCATAGAGAGCATCTTCACGTCAGCCATTTCTGTCTGGTTTGGTGCAGCATCCTCTCAGAATGTACAAAACTACAGTGAACAGGCAGATCAGCAGAAAAGACAATTGGCTGCAGTCTACCATCACTGAAGGACCCGTATGTGTCCACGAAAAATCAGTGTAAACACGACCTAGCCAGTAATCTGCCGTTTCCAAAAGGTCCCTTCTGGTAAGTGCTATAGATCTATTGAAACAAAAACTTCACACCATCTTAAAAATTTCTTCCCCAGGCAGTTAACCTGATCAACCATTCCAGTCAGATCCCCACTCCCCTCTATCTGTTATCCTTGTCCCTGCACTATGCTGTAAACACTTTTAAATGCTTTTTTTAAATGCTGCTTACATTGTAAATACATGTTGGTATTGTTATATTTATGCAACACACATCAAAGTTGCTGGTGAACGCAGCAGGCCAGGCAGCATCTGTAGGAAGAGGTGCAGTTGACGTTTCAGGCCGAGACCCTTCTGACGAAGGGTGCGTTCACCAGCGACTTTGATGTGTGTTGCTTGAATTTCCAGCATCTGCAGAATTCCTGTTGTTATTGTTATATTTATGTACATTTTATTCCATATCTGTACTTTAACCTCTAATTTTATTTTTATATAATTCTTTAGTCTTTATAACTTTGAATATTGTTGTTTTTGTTACATGTCATGCCAGCACACCACAACAAATTCCTAATATATGTAAATGTATATGGTAAATAAAATAGATCCTTGATCATACAAATGAACATATTAAAAAAATGTGACTGCACAGAACATAATCCACAGGTACATCACAATAACTTGGCAAGCATCTTTAAAACTACTGAAGAAACCCATCTAGAAGGGCAATGGAAGTATTCGAATGTACCGCCTCTAACTTGCCCTGCCTTCTAAGCCACATGGGGGTCTTGTTGATAATGAAGTAGGTCACAAGAATTGGAAAGAGGTCTTGATCAGTTAGGGAAATGGGCTGAGGAAAGACAAATAGATTTCAACTGAGATAAAAGTGAGGTGGCTGCTAAACTAGTGAAGAGCAGGGCTCTGCTCAGTGCTGTGGAACAGATGGACCTGATAGTACAGGTGCACAGTTCATGTAAAGCGGTCGTGCAAATAAACAAGGTAATGAAAAAGGCATTTAGCACGCTGGCCATCATCCAAGATGGACCTCAGGAAAGGTGTCATAGGAAAGACATTGTCAAGGTGGAGAGGATGCAAAGATGATTTACAAGGATGCTGCTTGGACTCGTGAGCCTGTGTTATACGGAGCTATTGGGCAGACTGGATACTTATTCAGGAGAAGGAGGGGTGACCTCAGAAGTTTATAAAATAATGAGGATTTTGGATAAGATTGATGGTCATAGTCTTTTCTTTGGGGTTGGCAAGTCCAAAATTAGAGGCACAGATACAAGATAAGAGGAGAAAGATTTTAATGGTAAAGTTACCCAGAAGGTAACTTCTTCACACAAAGGATTTTGAATACCTGGAATGAGCTGCCAGAAGAAGAGGTTGAGGCAGGTACAATTGCAACACTTATTGGGATCGGAATTAGAATAATTTGAATATTCTCACTGAGATACAGAGAAAAGCTTGTCTTGCATACAGTTCATACATTGTACTGTGCATGGAGGTAGAACAAGGTAAACTTATAACAGATTGCCCAGTGAAGCATAGCAGCTACAGTGCGAGTGCAGTACAGGTGATCATAATGAGGCAGATGTGAGGTCAGCAGTTCACTTTACCATACTGGACCTTATTCCAGTGACGGAGAAGCTGTCCTTGAGTTTGACGGCACATGCTTTCAGGCTTTGGTACTTTTTTCCAAAGGGGAGGGGGGAGGGGAGAAGAGTGAATATCCATTGTGGGTGGGGTCTTTGATTATGTTGCCTGCTTTACCGAGGCGGTGAGAAATGTAGAATCAATAAAGGCAATGCTGGTTTCTTTGATGTGCTGACCTCTGTCCACAACTTTCTACAGTTTCATGCAGTCACATGGTACTGCTCCGCTTTCTGAAGTCAATGGCCAGCTGTTTCAAAATTTAAGAGGCATTTAGATAGGTACATGGAAGGGCAGGCCTTGGAGGTTTATGGGTTGAATGCAGGCAACTGGGACTAGCAGTGAATTGAGCTGAAGGGCCTGGTTCCATACTGTATGACTCTATATCTCTATGACTATCTTGGGGTGGACTTTTGGTTTTGCTAAATAAGAAAACACAGCTCGCAACCCTCTCAACCTCAATGAGGTTGATGTAAGCAGAGTGTGTGCACCCTGCCCATTCCCATTTCTGTAATCAGTGACCAGCCTGGTTTAACGTTTGAAGCATTTGGTAAGGCACATGGAGGGGAGGAGCCTTGGAGAGTGCATCCCTGTTGCATTGTGGGAGTACCTTCATCATAGTTAATTGCAACTGCTCAAGAAGGCAGCTGGGACAAACATAAATACTGACTGCCAGATTTATCCACAGAGGCAGTTGTGCCCTTTGCATTTAGTACTGCTGATTCGCTATTATTGGTCAGATGTAGCAAATCTACCCCCAAGTAAGAATAACATAGATGTCTCTATGCTTTCTGGGGTATTGTTTCCTACTCAGTTCTGATGAATGCTCACAGAGTTAAAGACAAAATATTAGCTTGATTTGTCACACGCACATCGAGACGTCAAAATATACAGTGAGGCGTTATGTTTGCATCAATGACCAACACTGTCCAAGGACGTACTTGGAACAACGCCTAAGCGTCATCGTGCTTCGAGTGCCAATATAACATGCCCACAGCTTACTAACCCTTACTAAGGTATATGTCTTTAGACTGTGGAGGAAACGGGAGCACCCAGAGGAAACTCACGCAGTCACAGGGAGAACATGGAAACTTCTTATGGACAGTGGCGGGGATTGAACTGGTGCTGTAAAATGTTAAGTTAGTCACTATGTTGGCATGCTACGCTGTTTTTCTCTCAATAGCTGAGTTCCTTTACGTACTTTGTATTTCCAGCAAGTGCAGTGTTTTTGTTTTATTTTCAATCTCCATACTACTTGGAATTATGGTGAATGTGTAGCAGAGGAATAGATGACTGACTCCAATCAGTCTTCACAGTGTTAAATTCTGCATCAATCCCCTCCCATCCTTTCTATCTAAGTCCATCTATAAACTTCTGTATTCTTTCTCCCATTGGTATTCATTTAATTTTTATTAAAATCTACCTCGTATTTGTCTCAGCCACTCCCTTTGGAGCCAAGTTTCGTATTCCCATCATCCTCTGAGTGAATTCTTTATTGGATTTGTCAGTTTTATACTAATGTGCCTTGGTTTTGGATTGCTCATAACTCAATTTATTCCAAGTAGACTCATTTTAGACTGGCTTGGAGCTGGAGTGGATTAAAGTTCATCCTCTGCTTTGTTCAGTGTTGTGACAAATGAACCAGACGATAATTCCATAAACGTTCCAAATGGAACGATTGGCAGAGCGGTGACATAACTGGTTTGGTATTGGATGACGGGGAGACAGTATGAGGGAGCAGACAAAGAATGGAGATCAATTCGAGGTATACATGTCTCAATGTCGACATGTTCTGGTTAATAAATGGAGAGTGAAACATCAGCTCATACTGGACCCTAGGCTGTTAAACAATTAGTTTCTTGTGCTCCCTCCTTCCTTTTGCCAGGTTAGCCACAATTATTTCTGTCCCAAAGGGAACATAGTTACTGGAATCCACAGTTTTATCTACTTAAGAAGCATTCATCTTGAGATCTTTTGAAATGAAATAGTGCAAAGGTTTTGAAGGGTTCAGCATCTTGGGTTAATTCAATATCAGCTTGTCTTACATCACGTCACATGCAAGAGAACAGTTTTATTCAAATTTTCACAGTGGGATTTTGGAACAATTGATGGAAATACAGGAATTTATCAGCAGTCTTTTATGTGTGATGTTTTAAGAGTGCAAAGCAGTACTTAATGACAGAAGAAATCAAAACCTATTCAAATATTTCTTTTCAAAAGTTTTTTTTAAGTACAATGGTTATCAGCTTTGGCTCCGTGAATTCACTTGGAGACGATTATTTTGTCGACCCTGTCCAGAGCTTTGGTATCGGTATTAGTTTACTATCGTACGTATTGGTATAAACATGTTGGCTTATTGCTGCACTATAGCACAAGATCTAACTCGGACACCAGACTGGGCCTGAGAAGTATGTCCAGGTATCTCAATATCTTGACAGGTTGCAGGACCGGCAAAAAATTAAAACAGCTTTCAGATCAATGCAAATATATCAGATTGGAAGATTTGTAACAAATGTATTTTAGCTGGATTGGACTGGAGCAGCTGGAGCTGTTCTCCTTGAACAAGGGACGTGGAGGAGGAGTATGACTGAGGTATTTAAAATCATGAAGACTCAATTAAGGGTTTGTACAGAGAAGCTGTTCCCATTATTACGTGAATGAAAACAAATCACAAATGAGTGAAGGGTAGAGGGCTCTAAGTGTTCTTGTTCGTGAGCCATATACGGTTAGCAGGCAGTGCAACCTGTTGTTACGTTGGTGAGAAGCATTGCAGCATAGAATGTAGAACAGTACAGCACAGGAACAAGCCCGTCGGCCCACAGTGCCAATACTGAACACAATGTCAAATTAATCAAAGTTCTCACACTTGCTTCCACGATTAGCTCATTTCAGGCACTTACCAGTTTGCATAAATCCTTGCCCTACACATCGCTCTTGAAATTTGTCCCCTCTCACCGTAAGTGCATGCCCTTAAGTGTTTGAATTTTCGACACAGGGAAATAATGACTCCGGTTATTTGCACATCAATGACTGTCATAATTTGGTAACATTCTATCAGGTCTCCCCTCAGTCTCTGAACTCTCGATAAAACAACCCATGTTTGTCCAACCTCATCCACTAATCCTGCTAAACCTCTCCTGTACCATCCCTGTAATACTCTAAATGTGCAGCCTAACCGTTGTTGCTTTTTTGAATCAAGTCGCACCAACACACCACAGTAAATTCCTAATACATGGAAATGTATGTGGCACATAAAGTCAACCCATAATCCCAATCAAAGTTTTATACAGCTGCAGCACGACTTCCTTACTCTTATACTCAATCCAAGATTCCAGACAGTTTACTGTCATTCTTCAGTACAAAAGTGTAAAGGAGAACAAAATCATTGTTACTCAAAGGTTTCAAAGGTACATTTAATGTCAGAGAAATGTATACAATATACATCCTGAAATTCTTTTTCTTCGCAAGCATCCATGAAAACAGAGAAGAGCCCCAAAGAATGAATGACAGTTAAACATTAGAACCCCAAAGTCCCCATCAGCTCCTCCCTCCCGCGCACAAGCAGCAGCAAAGTAATGATCCCCTCTCCCCCACAAGCAAAAAAGCATCTGCACCCCCCCCCCATAGACTACTCGTTCACCCGGTAATTCGACTTACCACAGGCTCTCTCTCTCCCTAATAAGGGAAAAAGGGATTTCTCCATTTCACAGCAAGAGGGGGGAGACAGAAGAAAACAACTCGCTCTGGATACCCCGAATCCAATACAGCGTAAAAAGTTCACTGTCCACTGAAGGCAAACATGTCACATACCTTCTTCACCACGATATCTATGTGAGCGGCTGTTAATGTTTTGTAACCTCAAAAGATTAAGGTAACTCAAAGAAAGATGCAGGAGAGAGTCTCACTTTGTCTCTAAGCAAGGCACACACGTATCATTTATACATACTATATAACCCGAAATGAATTATTTAAACGAATAAGAATAATTAATCAAGTCGTCACTTTTTATTGTCATCTCGACCATAACTGCTGATACAGTACACAGAAAAAACGAGGCAACATTTTTCAGGACCATGGTGCTACATGAAACAACATAAAAACTACACTGAACTACGTAAAACAACACAAAAACTACACTAGACTACGGACCTACCCAGGACCGCATAAAGTGTACAAAACAGTGCAGGCATTACAATAAATAATAAACACAGTAGAGGGCAGTAGGTTGGTGTCAGTCCAGGCTCTGGGTATTGAGGAGTCTGATGACTTGGGGGAAGAAACTGTTACATAGTCTGGTCGTGAGAGCCCAAATGCTTCGGTGTCTTTTTCCAGATGGCAGGAGGGAGAAGAGTTTGTATGAGGGCTGCGTGGGGTCCTCTATAATGCTGTTTGCTTTGCGGATGCAGTATGTGGTGTAAATGTCTGTAATGGCGGGAAGAGAGACCCCCGATGATCTTCTCAGCTGACCTCACTATCCGCTGCAGGGTCTTGCGATCCGAGATGGTGCAATTTCCGAACCAGGCAGTGAAGCAGCTGCTCAGGATGGTCTCAATACAACCTCTGTAGAATGTGGTGAGGATGGGAGGGTGGGAGGTGGACTTTTCTCAGCCTTTGCAGAAAGTAGAGACGCTGCTGGGCTTTCTTTGCTATGGAGCTGGTGTTGAGGGACCCAGTGAGATTCTCCACCAGGTGAACACCAAGAAATTTGGTGCCTTAACGATCTCTATGGAGGAGTTGTCGATGTTCAGCGGAGGGTGGTCGCTCCATGTCCTCCTGAAGTCAACAACCATCTCTTTTGTTTTGTTCACATTCAGAGACGGGTTGCTGGCTCTGCACAAGTCCGTTAGCCACTGCACCTCCTCTCTGTATGCTGACTCATTGTTCTTGCTGATGAGACCCACCACGGTCGTGTCATTGGCGAACTTGATGATGTGATTTGAGCTGTGTGTTGCAGCACAGGCATGGGTCAGCAGAGTGAACAGCAGTGGGCTGAGCACACAGCCCTGGGGGGCCCCCGTGCTCAGTGTGATGGTGTTGGAGATGCTGCTCCCGATCCAGACTGACTGAGGCCTCCCAGTCAGGAAGTCTAGGATCCAGTTGCAGAGGGAGGTGTTCAGGCCCAGTAGGCTCAGCTTTCCAATCAGTTTCTGAGGAATAATTGTGTTGAATGCTGAACTGAAGTCTATGAACAGCATTTGAATGTATGTGTCCTTTTTGTCCAGGTGGGTTAGGACCAGGTGGAGGGTGATGGGAATGGCGTCATCTGTTGAACAGTTGGGATGGTACGCGAACTGCAGGGGTCCAGTGAGGGGGGCAGCAGGGTCTTGATGTGCTTCATGATAAGCCTCTCGAAACACTTCATGTTAATGTATGTGAGTGCAAGGGTAGTCATTGAGGCAGGACACTGAAGACTTCTTCAGCACAGGGACGATGGTGGTGGCCTTGAAGCACACAGGAACGACGGCGCTGCTCAGGGAGATGTTGAAAATGTCAGTGAGAATCTCTGCTAGCTGGTCTGCACATCCTCTAAGCATTCGGCCAGGAATATTGTCTGGTCCAGCAGCCTTCTGTGGGTTGACCCTGCACAGGGTTCTCCTCACATTTGGCCTCGGTAAGACACAGCACCTGGTCACTTGGAGGACCTATATATCAACTTATATATACAAGATCACTCAAATATTATTGAAATATTAAATAGACAACAGTGGCCATTTTATGGACTTGGCCCTCTTACATTGCTCTGTACATTACACGTGAAATCAATCCAACATGACAGAGTTAAAGATGGCACTTTTTGCATAAAATGTGAAATTGAAGACAATTTGCTTTCTCAAAGTGCAGGGTGACACTGTGATACAGGAAGTAAAACTGAATTCTTGCAGCTTGTTTCATCTTAATTTCCATTGCTACTTGTGTGGCGTTTGTACGTTTTCCACATGAGTGCATGTATTCAAGGCAGACACTAGGAGCAGAGCAACTTGTCCAACATGTTGGGGTAACTCAGCAGGTCAGGCAGCGTCTATGGAGAGGCATAAAACAGTTGACATTACAGGCTGAGCCCATTCATCGGAGTACAGGGGAAGATCACAGAGATCCTACTCCTCTCGGGCACACGCAGGGTAATTTACACTGTACAATTAAGCCATCAAACTGGAGGAAACCAAAGCAGCTCAGGATTCAGATTCATTTATTTATCACATTTATACCGAAGCATAGAGTGAAATGCATTGTTTACGTTAATGACCGGTGCACCCGAGGATGTGGTGGGGGCTGCACTCAAATGTTGCCATACACTCCAGCACCAAATAACACGCCCACCATGGTTAGCAGAAAAACACAGAACAAAACGAAACAGAACATGGCAAGCAACAAAGCAAAGCGGGCTCCATTCCTCACTTCTTCCCAAACCCACACACACTTACAGTGTCCTCTCACTCCAGGGACAGCTGTCTTTGGCTTCCAGCCTCAGTGGACTTGTGGATTCACAGACATTGGGCCTTCAGTTTCCCCAGTGGAACCCCAGAGATTCACAAACGCAGAGCTCTGGCCATCAGGCCTCGACTCCTGGACTTCCGGTCCATCTTCGGACTTTGATCTGAAACTATGCTTGATGTAGGGTTCGAACTTCAGCATCAAAGTAGGACTCCCTGTTGCAGATGAATGATGAGTCTGGACGAGGGGCATGAACTCCATGCCTGTCCCTAAACCCTAACCTGACCCCGAACTCCTCTCTCATGACAAAACCACACATAAACCTAAAAGAAGTTCAATAAAACTAATTCTGAGCTACAATCTCACTAGAGTCAGAGACACACACAGTCACAGGTAGAACGCGCAAACTCCACACAGACAGCACCCAAGGGTCAGAATTGAAACCAGGGAACTAGCCTTGCGAGGCTCATCACTGTGCCATCCAAAGTTGCCCACCTTTTATTAACCTCTCTTTCACAGTTGAGGCTTTCCAACCTGAAACCTTGCCTCTGTTGCTCTTTCCACAGATGATGCCTGACCTGCAGGGCATTTCCAAGGATGTTTTTTTCTCTTTCAGAATTGCAGCAACTGCCAATTTTTAAAAAAAATTTCATTAACTAGCATTTCAAAGAAGAGGAAGAAGATAGAGATGAAGACTTGTACTCCATCAAGTGCTCCAGCTCCAGCTCTCCTCAAAAATGCTTTAGATTAGTCCAAAGTAGCCTTCCTTTTACACATATCCAACCCTTCCTTTCCAGCAGCTCCTGATCACCCAGCTCCTTCACCTTCTCTATCTGCCCATCACCAACATAGTCCTCTCACTGGGTCTCCCTCCCCAACCCCACTGTCCCCATCTGCTCTCCTCATGTCTCTTATTTGGTTCCATTTTCTGCGTTTCTCTCCTATCAGATTTCATCATCTGTAGCCCTATGTTGCTTCCACCTATCACCTCCCAGCCTCTGTCACAATTTCCACTCTCCCCTCCTCCATCTGCCTCCTCACCTGGGTCCATCTATCAATTGCCAGCTCCTCAACTCTTCATATTGGTTGTCTTCCCTCTACTTTTTAGGTCAAGACAGAAATTTCTGACTTGAAATGGAACTGGCCATTTCTCTCCACAGATGCTGCCTGACCCATTCAGTTCCTCCAGCATGTTTATTTTGCTTCCAAAATCCATGGCAACTGTTTCTGATTAAGTTGTGTCCCTTTAGATGCAGATTCACGCTGCTTCTCAGGACTTTTTTGACCATGTAATTCTCTGCTGAGACCAGACTGATCAACCTGCAACACCTCTGACCACAAGTGGTCAGCACAGAACACTGTGAGAGAGGGACATGATGGATTCTGTGGGTTTCTTCACTGAGCAACCAGTGCTAACTACAAGGCAGAACACCTCGTCGTCAGATCTGACCAACAACACCAAGACCTTGCTTGGCTGACTGTGGAAGTTGCCATCCCACTCAGAGCTTACCACTTCAGACAACATATCACCCCTGGTGTAGGCTGCCCGCAGGATGGCTGCAATGAGGACGAAATAGTCACAGACCACTTTGCAAAATTTGGGTTTGCTGAAAGGGAGAGGAGAAGGGTGTGAGGGTCTGTGTCCCAGTCCATCCCCAGCACCTATCCACTGGCTGTTTCTGGGAATACATACCGAGGCAGACATCAGGTGCCGTTGGAAGATCACAGACTCAGTGGTCTTTCTGAAGCTTGCTGGCTTTCCAGCACAGTGAGGTATCCGTAGGGGAGTGCTGCCCATTGCCATATCCCAGGCTGCAGAAATACATGCTGAAGGATGCAGACGCACTGAAGCTCGGTGCAGCCATTGCTAAGGTGCGTAGTGAGGTCCACAGTCCAGGCTCCATCTGCTACCGTACAGGGAGGGGCAGAATAGGGTGGGGGCAGTCTCTCGAACAGTGAAAGGGTTATCACCTCAGAGAGTCAATGATGTAATGTTTGTTCATGCAGAGAAAGCCTGCAGTTAATGGAAATCCAAGCACACACACAAAATGCTGGAGGAACTCAGCAGGCCAGGTAGCATCTATAGATAAGAGTACAGTCAACATTTCAGACTGAGATCCTTTTGTTTTTTTCTCAATTTTTAAAGTTTATACTACTGGATGTTTGATAAATGTAATGGCTTTTTATACTGTTCCTTCATTTGTGTATGTTTTGTAATATGAATAAAGTCTATTTTAAAATAAAAATGTGCATTTATGCTATCTAAATCTTTCTCTCGATTTGTTTGACAGTGCCTGTCCTGCTGGACATCTGTAAGTGAAGTGTAGAGTAAAATTAGAGCCATTTCAAAGGACGAGGGAGGTAGGATCTGGAATTGTGGTTTGAGACTTGGTTTAGTTCTGATGCTGAACAACATTACAAATCTGATAATCATTGCTCCCAAATCAAAGGAGGGTAGATCACATAAGGGAGAAAGAAAAACGTCTCTTATTTGGAAGATGGTGAGCAGCAAGCACTTTGAATTGACAATTTAGAGATGGACTTCAGATCAGTCAGCTCAGAATAGGCAGGGTGTGAAGATGCAGTTCCTGTAACTAGGAGACAATCACAAGAGACAGTGGGAGGGAATAACAGCCAACGTCAAACCTAAATACATTTTCAAATCTGCTTCAGATGAAAAGCTGTCATGTCCACCTTAAGAGAACAAGTATAATTGCTAAGCTTTTTGGGATAACATGTTAATAATTTATGCTAATTATTATTAGGCTACTTCCTACATCTTATGCACTTAATTAAAAGGACTTCCCTTTTGCTTCGAAGAAACCTTGATTCTTAGGTTTATGAAAATTGCGAGGAACATTCATTATAGTATTGGGGCTAACATGTTAATGAAATATGTTAATATGCAAGTGAGATTAACATTGATTTTTACCGATAATTTTAAACTGTTAAGTATCTTTGTAAACTTGGGAGATCATGATCACATTCTTTATTGAATTACGCTAATAGTGGTTGGAAATAAAAGCGGACTGAAATGTGCTTTGATTCCATAATACTGTAAGGTATAGGAGCAGAATTAGGCTTTTCAGACCATTAGTCTGCTCCACTATTCCATCAATGATTTATTATCACACTCAACCTCATTCTCCTGCCTTCTCCCCATAACCTGATGTCAATGATTTGGACTACGGTATTAAGGGATTTGTGGCTAAATTTGCTGATGATACAAAGATAGGTGGAGGAGCGGGTAGTGTTGAGGAAACAGAGAGCCTGCAGAGAGACTTAGATAGTTTAGGGGAATGGGCAAAGAAGTGGCAAATGAAATACAGTGTTGGACAGTGTATGGTCATGCACTTTGGTAGAAGAAATAAACAGGCAGACTATTATTTAAATAGGGAGAGAATTTAAAATGCAGAGATGCAAAAAGACTTGGGAGTCCTTGTGCAAGATATCCTAAAGGTTAACCTCTAGATTGAGTCATTTGTGAAGAAGGCAAATGCAATGTTGGCATTCATTTCTAGAGGTATAGAATATAAGAACAGGGATGTGATGTTGAAAGTCTATATGGCACTCGTGAGACCACACTTGGAGTATTGTGTGCAGTTTTAGGCTCCTTATTTTAGAAAGGATATACTGACATTGGAGAGGGTTCAGAGAAGATTCATGAGAATGTTTCCAGGAATGAAAGGGTTACTGTATGAGGAACGTCTGGTAGCTCTTGGGCTGAATTCCCTGGAGTTCAGGAGAATGAGGGGGGGATATCATAGAAACATTCCAACTGTTAAAAGGCCTGAACACATTAGATATGGCAAAGTTATTTCCCATGGTAGGGGATTCTAGGACAAGAGGGCACGACTTCAGGATTGAACGATGTCCTTTTAGAATTGAGATGTGGAGAATTTACTTTAGTCAGAGGGTGGTAAATCCGTGGAATTTGTTGCCACAAGCGGCTATGGAGGCTAAGTCATTGGGTGTATTTAAGGCAGAGATAGATAGGCTCTTGATTAGCCAAGGCATCAATGGGTATGGGGTGAAAGCAGGGGAGTGGGGATGACTGGATGAAGTGGATCAGCCCAAGATTGAATGGTGGAGCAGACTCAATGGGCCGAATAGCCTACTTCAGCTCCTTTATCTTATGGTCTTATGAAACCCTGACTAAGCAGGAGCCTATCAGTCTCTGCTTTAAATATCCTCAATGACTCGGCCTCCACAGCTGTCTGGGTAATGAATTCCACAGATTCATCACCCTCTGGCTAAAGAAATTCCTCTTTATCTTGTTTCCAAATGGACATCTCATCTTTGTATTCTGAGGTTGTTCCCTTTGGTCCTAGACTCCCCCAATATAGGAAACATCCTCTCCACGTCCACTCTATTTAGGCCTTTCAATATTTGATAGGATTAAATGAAGTTCCCCCTCATTCTAGTAAACTCCAGTGTGTGCAGGCCCAGGGCCATTGAGACCTCCTCATATGCTAACCTTTACATTCCTGAATTCACTCACAAAGGCAGTGCATTCCTAAACTGTTGCACACAGCCAGGTATCCATCCCAAACCCAGCAACAGAGGTCAACATCCTGAGGGTCATGATGCATTTCAGTCTGTCCCACCCAGCCTGGCCTATTCCACACCAGATCAGGACACAAGTGTGAACAGATCCTCAGATCCCATCCCAGATTACCCCAACTGCCTTTTGATAGCTTACTCTGGTCAAAGGCATTTTCAGACATGTACAAACCATTCTGATAATCAGAGGCATTAAAGGCAGTTGATATATTTTAATGCACTTAAAATATTTTTAAAGTTTATGCAATTCAAAAGAATGAATGTACTTAAAAATATTGAACTAATTGGACTCAATTAGAACATTAATATTAATTAAAATGTATAAAAGGCCCTTATGTTCTCTTACATTTTCTATCCAATGTAATGACTCCATTTGAGTAGCTGTGCAGCACCAGTCATTTCAATGGGTGGCTTACGTAGATGGAAATGATGTAGAGGTGTGGGCTTCTATTTCACATTAATATTCTAAATAATTTCTATCAATTATTTTAAAATAAATGCATTACTTTTTATTGAAAATATTACATTTTTGCTATTAAAAGCTATTTAATTATTTTTAATTGTTTCTATAGAAGGGTCATTAGCTGAGTCAGGGCAAGGATCTGCCTTCTGAGACCTCGTCACTCTTGTAGTGTTGCACAGTGATCGAGAATTGGGGCTTGATTAATTTTGGAACCGTTTACCATCCTTAGTTGTGTATTCAGGTTCAGTAACACTCACTGACAAGAACAATTCCTCATCTCCACTGTGCTTCTTCCATCAATTCCTGTAAATATCAGCTGATGGAATTCCTTTAACATCACTTTGATAACCCTGGGTGCAATGAACATAGAACAGTGCAAAGTTCAGAGTTCAATTTATTATCAAAGTATGTATATCATTTACAGCAGGGACATTTCATCAGTGACCCCCTCCACAGGACATGCCCTCTTCTTGCTGCTGAAGGTAGAGAAGCCTCAGGGCTCACACCAGGTTCAGGAACAGTTATTATCCCTCAATCATTTAGGCAACCTGAAAAAAATACAACAAAGACCATCACATATCCAATGTGAAAAAGAGGAGAAATCACACAAATAATAAATGAATTTGAACAAATAAGACAGAGAAGGTGACTGCAGAGTCCCTGAAGGTGAGCGAACTGCTGCAGATCAGTTCAGCGCTGAGGTGAGTAAATCCCCAGGAGCCCGATGACTGCAGAGCAACAACTGTCCCTGAACCTGGTGACGTGGAACCCAAGACTTCCACCCCTCGCGCTGGGTGGCAGCGGAGAGGAGTGAGGGGGATGAGTCAGTACAGCACAGTGGCTCTTCAGTTCGTGATGTTGTGCTGATCGATTAACTTACCCCACAACTCCACACCTAATCTAACCCTTCCCGCCTACAGAGTCATCCATTTTTCACATGCCGATATAAAACTCTCCTAACTGTCCTTAATGTATCTGCCTCTACCACCACAGTGAACAGTAGGTTCCAAGCACCCACCATTCTGTATAAAAATTGAACCTCTGACATTCTCCCCTATACTTCCTTCCAATCACCTTAAAATTCTGTCCTGGCTGTCAACTCTATCTATACCTCTTAGCATCTTAGTGCTTGCATTGAGCGACTTTAATCTTCCTACACTTCAAAGAGAAAAGCCCAAGCTTGCTCAACCTTTCCAAATAAAACATACTCTCTAATCCAGGCATCATCCTGGTAAGTCTCCTCTGCATCCTTTCTAAAGCTCACATATCCCTTCTTCAATGAGGAAACCAAAAATGAACACAATATTTCAAGTATGGACTAACCATACTGTTATAAAGCTGCAACATTACCTTGTGGTTTGTAAGCTCATTCCCAGACTAATGAAGGCCAACACACTATACACCTTTATAACCACCCACTAACTTGTGTAGCCAACTTATTTTATCTTGAGATACAGTACAGTACAGGCCCTTCCGGTCCAGCAAACCGTGCAGACCAGCACTCAATCTATTTAACCTTAGCCTAATCATTGGACAATTTACAATGACCAATTACCTAACTAACCAGCATGCCTTTAGAATGTGGGAGGAAACCAGAGCACCCAGAGGAAAGCCATGTTCTCACTGGGAGGACGTACAAACTTCTTACAGAGGGCACCAGAACTGAATTCCTATCTCTGACGCCCTGAGCTGTAATAGTGTGTACTAACAGCTACGCTACTGTGGCATCCCACGACATGGTCCCCAAAACCCTCTGTAGCTCCACACGACTAAGAATCCTGCCGTTTACCCCATACACAGTCTTCCAGTTCGACCAGCACACTTCTCCGGATTGAACTCCATCTGCCAGTCAGCCCAACTCTACATCCAATCAAAGTCCTGTGTACTCTGACAGCCGTGAGGTCAAAGCTGTTCCGAGGCCTAGACATCTGGGTGTTTAATCTCCTTCTTCCAGCAGATAGAAGAGGGAGAATGGAATAGCCAGAGTGACAGGCATCCTTCACAATACTGTTAGCCTTCTTGAAGCAATGTGCTGCGATAATGGAGCAATACACCATTATCTCATTAAATAGGATTTTAACAATTAATGTCAGTACCATATTACACATTGCCTACACACTAAATATGTAAATGTACATGTTAAATGCTGCTCTATTATCACAAAGACACCATTTCCTTAAGAGAGTTAATTTATTGTGCTCAGTCACTTTCAATAAATGGGGGTTTATCAATTCCTACTTCTTTTCCGCGGATAAACATAACAACCGGTTTTGACAAAGGGAGAAAAGAAACTTCCTTTTATCATTGCAAGCACTCCCACAAACAGCCAGCACTCGATCACACTCGGTTTTATTCAAATTAATCATAGTGCATAATTACAGTAGGGAGAGTAATTTCCAACGATGAACCAGAGGAAGATTTGATTCATTGAAGAAGCACAAAGGGAATCACAATTGGTACTTGCCTGTTGGAGAGCATTTTGCTTCTTTTTCTATTGAAGTGACATAGCATATTTAGGAATGCCAAGAGCCCACTCCACAAAATAAAGACTGACGATGACATTTGCAATACGGTAACATCCATTCATCCCAGTGGAGGGAAATACAGCAATAAATTTTGCTTTAAATCAGTATTGTACTATTTCAGGTTTTGCTTTTTGATCCATTATTATGGCCACATGCATCAAGATACAGTAAAAAGCTTATTGAAACCTATCGAATATTAAATTGCCTCAGTAAAAGATGGCATGGAGAAGATCTTTCCTATACTGGGGGATCTAGGACCAGAAGGCACAGTGGAGATGGATAGGTAGTAATTGATCTGTAATGTTTTCAAAAGTTACAACGAGAAGGCAGGAGAATGGAAACAAAGAGTAGTGATTAATGGGTCCCTTTTGGAATGGCAGGCAGTGACCAGTGGGGTACCGCAGGGTTCAGTGCTGGGACCGCAGCTGTTTACGATATACATTAATGATTTAGATGAAGGGATTAAAAATAACATTAGCAAATTTGCAGATGACACAAAGCTGGGTGGCAGTATGAAATGTGAGGAGGATGTTATGAGAATGCAAGGTGACTTGGACAGGCTGGGTGAGTGGGCAGATGCATGGCAGATGCAGTTTAATGTGGATAAATGTAAGGTTATCCACTTTGGTGGTAAGAAAAGGAAGGCAGATTATTATCTAAATGGAGTCAAGTTCGGAAAAGGGGAAGTACAACGTGATCTAGGTGTTCTTGTACATCAGTCGCTGAAAGCAAGCATGCAGGTACAGTAGGCAGTGAAGAAAGCTAATGGCATGCTGGCCTTCATAACAAGGGGAATTGAGTATAAGAGCAAAGAGGTCCTTCTGCAGCTGTACAGGGCCCTGGTGAGACCACATCTAGAGTATTGTGTGCAGTCTTGGTCTCCAAATTTGAGGAAGGACATCCTTGCTATTGAGGGAGTGCAGCGTAGGTTCACAAGGTTAATTCCTGGGATGGCGGGACTGTATAAAGTTGAAAGATTGGAGCGACTGGGCATGTATACACTGGAATTTAGAAGGATGAGAGGGGATCTGATTGAAACATATAAGATTATTAAGGGATTGGACACGCTGGAGGCAGGAAGCATGTTCCTGCTAATGGGTGAGTTCGGAACCATAAGCCACAGTTTAAGAATAAGGGGTAGGCCATTTAGAACAGAGTTGAGGAAAAACTTTTTCACCCAGAGCTTGATGGATATGTGGAATGCTCTGCCTGAGAAGGCAGTGGCGGCTAAGTCTCTGGATGTTTTCAAGAAAGATATGGATAGAGCTCTTAAAGATAGCGGAATCAAAGGTTATGGGGATAAGGCAGGAACTGGATACTGATTGTGGATGATCAGCCATGATCACAGTGAATGGCGGTGCTGGCTCGAAGGGCCGAATGGCCTACTCCTGCACCTATTGTCTATTGTCTATTGTCTATTGGAATAATACGTCAGCCATGATGGAATCGTGGAGCATAAGGGGAGAAGGCAGAAGATTAGGGCTGAGAGGGATAATAAGTTGGCCATGATGGAGCAAACTCATTCTGACTTTACTTCCCACACCACCAGGTTCAGGAACAGTTATTATCCCTCAAACATCAGGATCCTGAACCAGCGTGGAGAGTTTCTCTCTTCACACCCCTGAACTGATTCCACAAACTATGGACTCACTTTCAAGGACTTTACAACTCATGTTCTCAGTATTTATTTATTTATTTGTTTGTTTATTTTTATTTGCACAGTTTGTCTTTTGCACATCGGGTGTTTGTTGTCTTTTTTTTGTGTATTTTTCATTGGTTCTATTGGATTTCTTTGTCTTTCTGTGAAGGCTCACAAGAAAATGAAACTCAAGTTAGTATATGGTGATATATATAAAAAGTAACTTTGAACTTTGAAATTTGTTCCCAGAGATCAAACCATTACACAGTGCACTGTGGTAGTGGAAAGTAAAACTGTAAGAGCTACAGAGAAAGTGCAGTGCAGGTAAACCATAAGGTGCGAGATCATAATGAGGTAGATTGTGAGGTCGAGAGTTCATCTCATACCACAGGTCCATTCAAGACTTTAATAACAGCTACTGGGGACAAATGAATAAGTTTATAAAGCTAATAAATTTATAAAATTACAAAAGGCATATCTAGGGTATCCAGTCAGTTTCGTTCCCTCAGTGTTGAAATGTCAAATACTATTGGATATGGGTTTCAGGAGAGAGGAGGGAAGTTTAAGGGTGTGTGCGGAGGAAGGTTTTTTACATGGAGAGTTACAGATGCATGGAATAGGCTTCCAGGAGCAGTGGTGGAAGCAGCTATGAGAGTGGTTTTCAAGAGGCTGGTAGATGGAGACATGAATATTTAGGGCATGTCAAGCTGGTGCACAGGCAGAAGAGATGTAGTTCAATTTGCCGTTATATTTAGTGCAGACATCATGGGTCAAACGTCCTTTGCACTGCAACACTGTTTGATGATCTCGATGGTCACAGAAGCACTGAGATTGGCATAAAGAGAAACAAAAACTGGCACTTATAAAGAGAAACTCAAGGTTTCAGGTTGTCCTAGCATGCTTTACAATGTCACTATTGTAATGTCAATGAGTAGATTAAATTGCCCAACACATCACCAGCAACAGCCTACCTGCCATCAAGGACATATTTACAGACAGGAACGAGAGAAAATCTGCAGATGCTGGAAATCCGAGCAACACACACAAAATGCTGGAGGAGCTCAGCAGGCCAGGCAGCATCTCTGGAAGAGAGTACAGTCGATCTTTCAGCAGCATGGGAGAAAAAAAAAGCTGAGGAGATTTGAAAGGTAGGGGGAGGGGAAAGAGAAACACCAGGTGATAGGTGAAACTTGGAGGGGGAGGGACGAAGCAAAGAGCTAGGAAGTTGATTGTTGAAAGAGACAGAAGGCCATGGAAGAAAGAGGAAGGGGTGGGTGGGGGAGAGGAACATCAGAGGGAGGCGATAGGTGAGCAAGAAGATAACATGATAGAGGGACAAGACGATGGGAAATGGTGAAGTGGGGTGGGGGGAGGCATTACTGGAATTTGAGAAATCGATGTTCATGCCATCAGGTTGGAGGCTACCCCAATGAGATAGAAAGTGTTGTTCCTCCAACCTAAATGTGGCCTCATTCCGACAGTGGAGGTGGCCGTGGATGGACATATCAGAGTGTGAATGGGAAGTGGAATTAAAATGGGTGGCCACTGGGAGATCCAGCTTGTTCTGGCAGACTAAGCATAGTTGCTTGGTGAAGTGGTCTCTTAATCTACGTCGGGTCTCACCAATATACAGCAGGCCACACCGGGAGCACTGAACACAGTATATGACCCCAATAGACTCGCAGATGAAGTATCGCCTCACCTGCAAAGACTGTTTGGGGTCCTGAATGGTGGTGAAGAAAGAGGTGCAAGGGCAAGTGTAGCACTTGTTCCACTTGCAAGGATAAGTGCCAGGAGGGAGTTCAGTGGGGAGGGTCGAATAGACAAGGAAGTCGCATAGGAAGCGATCCCTGCGGAAAGCAGAAAGTAGGGGGGAGGGAAAGATGTGCTTGGTGGTGGGATCCAGTTGGAGGTGGCAGAGGTTTCAGAGAATTATGTGCTGGATGCGGAGGCGAGTGGGGTGGTACGTGAGGACAAGAGGAACCTTACCCCTGGTAACATGGTGTGAGGATGGGGTAAGAATGCCAAAAATCTGTGAGTCTGTTGGGGTCATATTCTTTGTTCGGTGCTCCCAGTGTGGTCTCTTGTTTATAGGTGAGACCAGACGTAGTTTGGGAGACCACTTCACCAAGCATCTATACTCAGTCCGCCAGAAAAAGCAGGATCTCCCATTTTAATTCCACTTCCCATTCCCACTCTGATATGTCCATTCATGACCTCCTCCACTGTCGGGATAAGGCCACACTTAGACTGGACAACGCCTTATATTCCGTTTGGGTAGCCTCCAACCTGATGGCATGAACATCGATTTCTCAAACTTCCAGGAATGCTTCCCTCCCTTCACAATTTCCCATCCCCTTGTCCCTCCCTCATGTTATCTACTTGCCCACCTATTTTCTCCCTCTGGTGCTCCTCCCCCCACTTTTTTCTTTCATCCCCCATCTGGCATTTTTCTCTTCCTTCCCACACCTTTCAATTCTGCTCGTCAGCTTATTTTTTCAGTCCTGCTGAAGGGTTTCGGCCCAAAACGTTGACTGTACTTTCCTCTGAGTTCCTCCAGCATTTTGTGTGTGTTTACAGACAGGTGCTGGATAAAGGCGAGTATTATCATGAAGGATACCACCCACCCTACTCATGGACTGTTGGTCCCACTCCCATCAGGGAAGAGGTTACGCAGCATCCACTCCAGGACCACCAGACTCAAAAACAGCTCCTTTCCCCAAGCTATCAGACTGATCAGCACTTTCACACAATAATCTACTCCACCACCACTACATAAACATCACCTATCATTTATGTACTTATAATCAGTCTATATACAGTTACTTCTACATTGTGTTGTACAAGATTGCTTTTATATTTATTGTTGTTTTTTGTGTTTTTATTGTGTTCTTTATGCTTATTGTGTTTTTATGCAACACCAGATCTGGAATAACAAAGTGTTATTAACAAAGTGTTCTCCTTTACACTTGTGTGTCAAAAATGACATTAAACATCCCTGAATCCTGAATCTTGAAACATACCAATTAGGAGCAGAAGCAGGTCACTTGGTCCATTGAGACTACTTGACTATTCAATCCTCTTGACTGATGTAGTATGGAGTCGTAAAGCATGGAAACAGGCCCTTCAGCCCAACTGGGCCATGCTGACCCAAATGCCCATCTAAGCTAATCCCATTTGGCCCATATTCCTCAAACCCTTTCCTATCCAAAGCAACACACACACAAAATGCTGAAGGAACTCAATAAACTCAATAATGGAAATGAATAAACGTTTTGGGCCAAGCACCTTCTTCAGGAATGGGGGCCTTTCCAATCCGTTAACCTTTCTAAATATTCCTATTGTAACACCCTCAACCAGTTGCTCTGGCAGCTTTTTCTATACATGCACAACTCTCCCTGTGAATATTTTGCCTCTCAGGCCCCTCATAAATCTTTCTCCTCTCACTTAAACCTGTCCTCCAGTTTTTGTTTTTCCTTCCCTAAGTAAAAGACTGTACATTCATTCCATATATAAGCTCATTATTTTATACTCCAAAGTGTCAAGTTCCTAGGAGTGAATATCACCAATAGCTCCTGCTCCAAATGTGTAGATGCTACAGCCAAGAAAGCTCACCAGCTCCTCTACTCCCAGGAGGCTAGCTGAAGAAATGTGGCCTGTCCCGTTTGAACCTGACTAACTTTTGTAGATGCACTGTAGAAATCATCGTCTCTGGATGCATCCTGGCTTGGTGTGACAGCTGGTCTGCCCAAGACCACAAGAAGCTGCAGAGAGTGGTGCACACACACCATGGAAAGCAGCCTCCCCTCTGTGGACTCACCTCAGGAAAGCAGCCAACATACTCAAAGATCCTACCCACCCTGGCAGAAAGCTCATGACCTCACAATCCACCTTGCACCTTACTGTCTATCTGCATTGCATTTTCTCAGTAACATTTTATCCTATTTTCTCTTGTCATTTTTGCTTGTAACAACCAATATTATTTGTATGGATGGCGTGCAAAACACAGTTTTCTCAGTCTACCTTAGTGACAATAATACACCAATTTACCTGTATAAACTCACTCCTCGGTCAACGACACTCCATGGAATAAAGACCTATCCTGTCTAACATAGAGTGGCTAGCATAGCACTTTACAGTGCCAGCCATTGCAATTGAAGTTCACTTCCTGCTGCTGTCAATAAGGAGTTTGTATGTTCTTACAGTGCTCCAATTTCCTTCTGCATTCCAGAGACGTATGGGTCAGTGTTAGCAAGTTGTGATCAGGGTATGTTAACTCTGGAGGCATGGCGACACTTGCAGGCTGCCCGCAGCACATCTCCAGACTGTGCTGGTCATTGATGCATTTCACTCTGTGTTTCGATGTACACGTGACAGATAAAGCCAATCTTTACCCATTGCCGGTAAATCAGAGACTCGAGTTCAGGCAATATTTGTGCATATCCTTTTTGCCCTCTATTCAAGTTTATGTCATACTATACAGATCAATACGTGGCTGAGAGGATGGTGCAGGAGGGAGGGCTTCAGGTTTTTAGATAATTGGGCTTTGTTCCAGGGAAGGTGGGATCTGTTCCGACGGGACGGTTTACACCTGAACTGGAGGGGTACTAACATTCTTGCAGGAAAGTTTGCTAGTGCTGCTTGGGGGGGGGGGGGGTTAAACTAAATTTGCAAGGGGCAGGGATCCAGAATGTGAGTGAGGATAGTGAGATAAGTATAAAGGACAGGTGGGGATTACATGGTTCCGGAATATTAAGTGTGAAGTAGAGAAAGGTGAGGCGGAACGAGTGATAAGGAGGATACATGTGCAGAGGGATGGTCTGACGGAGCATGGAGTTAAATGTGCAGAAACAGTAAGTAAATTTAAGAAGGACAACAAAATTCAAGGGGCGTATAGCCCGATGAGAGTTCAGGGAGCTGGGTTGTGCATGATAGGCAGCGATTTAAACAGAGAGAGGAGAAATGGGTTAAAAATTTTTTATCTAAATGCATGAAGTGTCAGAAATAAGGCAGATGAGCTTGAAGCTCAGGTGCGAATGGGTAACTATGATGTTGTTGGGATAACGGAGACATGGCTGCAGGGAGATCAGACCTGGGAATTGAATGTACAAGGGTATACGTGCTATCGAAGGCACAGAAAGGTGGGCAGAGGGGGTGGGGTGGCCATGTTGGTGAGGAATGAGATTCAGTCCCTTGCAAGGGGGGACATAGAATCAGGAGAAGTAGAGTCAGTGTGGATAGAACTGAGGAACAATAAGGGCAAAAAGACCCTAATAGGTGTTATCTACAGGCCCCCAAACAGTAGCATGGATATTGGGTGCAAGTTGAATAGGGAGTTAACAATGGCATGTGGCAAAGGAAATGTCGCAGTAGTTATGGGGGATTTCAACATGCAGGTGAACTGGGAAAATCAGGTTGGTACTGAACCCCAGGATAGGGAGTTTGTTGAGTGCCTACGGGATGCATTTTTGGAACAGCTTGTACGAGAGCCGACCAGGGATAAGGCTATTCTGGATTTGGTGTTGTGCAATGAACAGGATTTGATAAGTGATCTTGAAGTAAAGGAGCCATTAGGAGGTAGTGACCATAATATGGTAAGTTTTTATCTGCAAGTTGAGAGGGATAAGGGCAGATCAGAAGTGTCAGTATTGCAGTTGAACAAAGGAGACTATGGAGCCATGAGGGAGGAGCTGGCCAAAGTTGACTGGTCGGATATCCTAGCAGAAAAGACAGTGGAACAGCAATGGCAGGTATTCTTGGGAATAATGCACAAGGTGCAAAATCAGTTCATCCCTCGGAGAAGGAAAGATTCAAAGGGGGAAAGTGGCCACAGTGGTTGACAAAGGAAGTCAAAGATAGCATAGCATTAAAAAAGAAGTATAAAAGAGCTAAGGTGAGTGAGAAGACGGATGATTGGGAAATTTTTAAGGAGCAACAGAACTTAACTAAAAAGGCAATACGGGGAGAAAAAATGAGGTATGAACGCAAGCTAGCTAGGAATATAAAGGAGGATAGCAAAAGTTTTTTTAGATATGTGAAGAGAAGGAAGATATTTAAGAACAATGTTGGGACCTTGAAGAATGAATTGGGAGAAATTGTTATGGGAAACAGAGAAATGGCAGACAAATTTAATAAGTACTTTGGATCTGTCTTCACTAGGGAAGACACAAGCAATCTCCCAGATGTATGGATGGGCCAAGGACATAGGGTAACAGAGGAACTGAAACAGATTGACATTAGGAAGGAAACGGTGATGAGTAGACTGATGGGACTGAAGGCTAACAAATCCCCAGGTCCAGATGGTCTGCATCCTAGGGTACTAAAGGAGGTGGCTCTGGAAATTGCGGATGCATTGGTGATCATTTTCCAATGTTCCTTAGATTCAGGATCAGTTCCTGAGGATTGGCAAATGGCTAACGTTATCCCACTTTTTAAGAAAGGAGGGAGGGAGAAAACAGAGAACTATCGCCCTGTTAGCCTAACATCAGTAGTGGGGTAGATGCTAGAGTCCATTATTGAAGATGAAATAGCAGCATATCTTGATAGCAGTGATAGGATTGGGCCGAGCCAGCATGGATTTACCAAGGGAAAATCATGCTTGACTAATCTATTGGAGTTTTTCGAGGATGTAACCAGGAAGATAGACGCGGGAGATCCAGTGGATGTGCTGTACCTTGACTTTCAGAAGGCATTTGATAAGGTACCACATAGGAGATTGGTGGGTAAAATCAGAGTTCATGGCATTGGGGGGAGGATATTGACACGGATAGAAAACTGGTTGGCAGATAGAAAGCAAAGGGTAGCAGTGAATGGGTGTTTCTCGGAATGGCAGATGGTGACTAGTGGGGTGCCACAGGGCTCGGTATTGGGACCACAGCTGTTTACGGTTTACGTCAATGATTTAGAGGAAGGCATTGTGAATAACATCAGCAAGTTTGCTGATGATACTAAGCTGGGTGGCAGTGTGACATGTGATGAGGATGCTAGGAGAATTCAAGGTGATTTGAATAGGCTGGGTGAGTGGGCAGAAACTTGGCAGATGGCGTTTAATGTGAATAAGTGTGAGGTTATTCACTTTGGGAGCAAGAACAGGAAGGCAGATTATTATCTGAATGGTGTGGAGTTAGGTGAGGGACTAATACAAAGAGATCTAGGAGTACTTGTTCATCAGTCTCTGAAGGTGAATGAGCAAGTGCAGCAGGCAGTGAAGAAGGCTAATGGAATGTTGGCCTTTATTACAAAGGGAATTGAGTACAAGAGCAAGGAAATCCTTTTGCATTTGTACAGGGCCCTGGTGAGACCACACCTGGAGTATTGTGTGCAGTTTTGGTCTCCAGGGTTAAGGAAGGACATCCTGGCTGTGGAGGAGGTGCAACATAGGTTCACTAGGTTAATTCCTGAGATGTCCGGACTGTCTTACGCAGGGAGGTTAGAGAGACTGGGCTTGTACGCACTGGAATTAAGGAGATTGAGGGGGGATCGGATTGAGACATATAAGATTATTAAGGGATTGGACAAGATAGAGGCAGGAAATATGTTCCAGATGCTGGGAGAGTCCAGTACCAGAGGGCATGGTTTAGGAATAAGGGGTAGGTCATTTAGGACAGAGTTGAGGAGGAACTTCTTCTCCCAGAGAGTTGTGGAGGTGTGGAATGTGCTGCCTCAGAAGGCAGTGGAGGCCAATTCTCTGGATGCTTTCAAGAAGGAGCTAGATAGGTATCTTATGGATAGGGGAATCAAGGGTTACGGGGACAAGGCAGGAACCGGGTATTGATAGTAGATGATCAGCCATGATCTCAGAATGGCGGTGCAGGCTCAAGGGGCCGAATGGTCTGCTTCTGCACCTATTGTCTATATGCATAAGTAACATTCACAAGGAAAACATAAATTCAATGCAAATCTATTTATACTTATTTAAATATGCATTATTGTGTAAGCATAGAAATGTAGCTCAGGTTAAGCACCCATTCTCCAAAATGTTTGGGGCTGGAAGTGTTTTGGATTCTGTATTTTTTCAGACTTTGGAATATTAGAATCTAGTATCTAATGAGATACATACCTTGAGAATGGGACCCTGGTATAAACACAAAAGCCATTTACATTACATACACATATACCCTGTAGGTCGTTTTACGTAATATTTTAAACAATTTTGTGCATGAAACAATCATGTGTACATTGAACCATCAGAAAGGTACCATTACTTTGGACAGTCAGTGGCCATTTGGGATCATTGTCATTCCAGACTTTGAACTGATGTGTAGTCTTTGTCTTACACCTGTTCATCTCACATATGTACTGATGCAGCAGTTCAGCATGTTAGATTTACATCAGCCATGGTCTTGGCAAGCTAATCAATGAATTTCTCTGCTGCTTTGTGATCAACAGACACTTTATCACCACAAATCTTTAAAAATTTAATGCAGTGCCTTTTCTTAATTTTCTGCAACCAGCCTGCTGAATATTCACAATTTGGTTCAATATTCAGTTTGTCATGATATATCTTTGCTTATTTCATGATCAGCATACCGTTAAGCACGACATGTTCACTCTGACGCTGATGAATTCACTCTTTCAATGCACAACTGAGATCTCCATTTTTCACTTTATGCAGTGCTTTTCTATTTTTCATTAAATTCTGTTCATTACATACTGTATGTGACTTCTCAGTGCTTCTCAGAACTGTCTGTGATGTGCAGAGACCTGTGCATCGCCTGGGAACTTTCCCAGTGCCTTGTGGAATTTTCTACTTGTGACATTATGTCAGTGTTCAAAGAAAGTTGGGATTTCAAAGGGTTTTGGATTTTGGAATTTCAGATGATGGCTGCTCAACCTGTACCCTATTTTCACATAGTAAGATCACACAGATTATACTGAAATAACCTGATAAACATTTTGATTGACAACTAAATGTTAGCCCCGATTCCAAGACAACCTTGTTCTTCAGAATAATGCCCTGCAGCTTGTTTGTTCAGTTGATAGAAACTCCAAATACATTCTCATTCAAAAACATGTATGTGCAAGTTTCCCAGCTAGCCCACACTGAGGCCAGTGCAAAGTAACGTGCTAATAACAGCAACAAGCAACATGCTGGAGGAACTCAGTAGACTGAGCAGCTTTCATGGGTTTGGAGGGGGTGGGAGAGGGAGGATTGGAAGGAATTTATTTTATTAGGGGTTCACTAATGTAACAGGCCCTTCCAGTCAACATGCTCACATCAGCCAGTTACAGCCACAAGGCCAATTAATCTGCCAACCTACACGTCTTTGGAAACTGGAACACCCAGAGGAAACCCATGCGATCATAGGGAGAACATACGAACTCCTTCAGATAGGGGTGGAATTAAACTTGATTGCCAGTAATGCCATTGCGTTATGCTAACTGCTATGCTACTATTCCACCCCAAATCATCAGCATTTTGGGTCGAAACCCTGCATCTAGATCTAGCAGATTGTTTGTTGCTGAGGGACAATTCCTTCACTTACCAACAGATGCACCATTTGGGGAGATCCCCAGCAGGGTCTTTGAAGGTCCAGACTCCAGCATCTGCAGTCTCTGTGGCTATATTAATCGCTGCATGTGCTTCAAGGTTAAATTGCATTGTCTTGGGAAACTTCATCATGTATATGACTGGAACAGAAAATACTGAGGGCACTCACACTAGGCTAGGGGGAGGTAGTGTTGAGGAAAACAAAGTAAGAGTTGGCATTCTATCTGTTCACCTTATATTAGTACTGGTATTTGTTTTGTCACATGTACCAAGACACAGTGAAAAGCTTGTCTTGCAACAGTAAACAGGTACCAGGGTAAGCACTTGAATCTACAAGATAGAGAAGAGTATGGACCAAGTGCAGGGGAATGAGAGTGGGTACCGATCAGTATGGACAGGATGGGTCAAAGGTCAGTATGGTCAGTATGGACAGGATGGGTCAAAGGTCAGTATGGTCAGTACGGACAGGACGGGGCAAAGGGCGCATCTCAGTGCTGTGTGACTCTGTTTCTCGATGTTTTATGTTCTCAGAGGATGATGGTTCACTCCTGAAAAAGACTCGCTAAGTTGAGTTTGCTTACCTTGGACTGTGGGAGGACCTAATATAGGTAGGAGTAGAAAATGGGAAAATCTTCCCCTGAAAAGAGGTGCTTAATCTACACAATTTATTCTTCATATGGATCAATAATTTCACATTGCATTGAGTTAGAACGAGATAAAATAATAACAATGCAGAATAAAGTGTAAAAGCTACAGAGAAAGTGCTGTGCAGGTAAACAATAAAGTGCAAGATTATAATGAGGTAGATGGTAAGATTAAGAGTCCATTTTATCGTACAAAAGGACATTCAGGAGCCTGATAACAGTGGGATAGAAGCTGTCCTTGAGCCTGGTGGTATGTGCTTTCAGGCTTTTGTATCTTCTGCCTAAGGGGGGGCGGGGGAGAGAGAATCTCCCGGGATGGATGGGGTTTTTGATTATGCCGGCTGTTTTACTGAGGCAGTGAGATACAGCCTGTAGGGGAATCGGGTTCCTGTAATGTGTTGAGTCGTGCCCAATATTCTCTGCAGGTTCTTTTTGGATTATATCAGAATGGATACTGCCTCGCCCTATGAGTATTTCCAACATTTTGGCTTTATTTCAAATTTCCTGCATCTGACTTTCAGACTATGCAAATAGAAATTGTTGTTATTGATGGAATGTTGAAGTCAGGAAGGATAGCTATTATTTATTGTCCCATTTTCCTTATTTAATGTACACTTGGGCTTTGGTATTTTATTGATGTTGCTTAGCTCAGCAAAGATTCTAGTCATGTTTCTTGCAACCTCTAGCAATGATAATTCACTCATTCACTCTCTTCCCAGCATCTTCCCTAACTTAAGGTCAATTGCATAGATTCCTACTCTAATTAGATTTCCGCAGGGATCCAAACGTTATCAAACTCTTCACCTTCCCAGAACTTCCCTGCTTTTCCTCTTGGTTCAGTATCCAGCTTTGCCTCAGATGAAATACACACAAAGTGCTGGAGGGACCCAGCAGGCCAAGCAGCATCTATGGAAAAAGTACAGTTGATGTTTTAGGCCGAGACACTTTGGCAGCACTGGAGAAAAAATGCTGAGAGTAGATTTGAAAGGTGGGGAGAGGAGAGGAGATTTGAAAGGAGAGAGAAACACAAAGCAATAGGCGTAACGGAGGGGGAGAGATGAGGCAGAGAGCTAGGAAGTTGATTGGTGAAAGAGACAGAAGGACATGGAAGAAAGAAAAAAGGGGTGAGGGAGGAGCACCAGAGGGAGGCGATGGGTGAGCAAGGAGGTAAGATAAAAGAGGGAAAAGGGAATGGGAAATGGTGAAAATGAGGGGTAGGCATTACTGGAAGTTTGGGAAATCGATGTTCATACCATCAGGTGGAGGCTACTCAAACAGAATATAAGGTTTTGTTCCTCCAACCTAAGTGTGGCCTTATCCCGACAGTGGAGGAGGCCATGGATGGACATATCAGAATGGGAATGGGAAGTAGAATTAAAATGGGTGGCCACTGGGAGATCTCACTTGTTCTGGCAGAGGGAGTTTAGATCCTTGACGAAGCGGTTTCCCAATCTACGTCAGGTCTCACCGATATACAGGAGGCTACACCAGGAGCACCAAACACAGTAAATAACCCCAACAGACTTACAGGTGAAGTGTTGCCTCACTTGGTAGGACTGTTTAGGGTACTGAATGGTAGTGAGGGAGGAGGTGTAGGGGCAAGCATAAGTGCCGGGAGGGAGATAAGTGGGAGGGACAAATAGACAAGGGAGTCACGTAGGGAGTGATCCCTGCAGAAAACAGAAAGGGGGGGAGGGAAAGGTGTGTTCGGTGGTGGGATCCTGTTGGAGGTGGCGGAAGTTTCGGAGAATTATGTGCTGGACGTGGAGGCTAGTGGGGTGGTAGGTGAGGTCAAGAGGAACCTTATTCCTGGTAGCGTGGCGAGAGGATGGGATAAGAACAGACGTGTGAAATGGAAGCGATGCGGTTGAGGGCAGTGTTGATGGTGGGGGAAGGGAAGCCCTTTCTTTGAAAAAGGAGGACATCTCCTTCGTCCTAAAATGAAAAGCCTCATCCCGACAGCAGATGTGGCGGAGATGGAGGAATTGAGAGAAGGGGATGGCATTTTAACAAGTAGCAGGGTGGGACGAGGTATAGTCCAGGTAGCTATGAGAGTCTGTTGGTTTATAATAGACATCAGTGAATAAGCTGTCTTTGGAGATAGAGACAGTGAGATTGAGAAAAGGGAAGGGAAGTGTCAGAAATGGACCAGGTGAATTTGAGAGCAGGCTGGAATTTGGAGGCAAAGTGGATGATATCGATGAGTTCAGCATGGGTGCAGGCAGCAGCACCAATGCAGTCGAAAATGTAGCACAGGAGAAGTGCAGAACAGTATAGGCTTGGAACGTAGACTGTACCACATAGCTGACAAACAGGCTGGCATAGCTGGGACCCATGTGAGTGCCCTTGGCTACCCCTTTTGTTTGAAGGAAATGAGAGGAGCCAAAGGAGAAAATATTTAGCGTGAGGACATCTCCTCCCTCATTACTATTCAAGGCACCAAACAGCCCTTCCAGGTGAGGTGACACTTCATCTGCAAGTCTGTTGGGGTCGTATACTGTGTTTGGTGTTCCCGGTGTGGCCTCTTGTATATCAGTGAGACCTGACTTAGATTGGGAGACCTCTTTGCCAAGCATCTACGCTCCGTCTGCTAGAAGAAGCAGGATCTCCCAGTGGCCACCCATTTTAATTCCACTTCCCATTCCCATTCTGATATGTCCATCCATGGCCTCCTCTACTGCTGTGATAAAGCCACACTTAAGTTGGAGGAACAACCTATATTCCATTTGCGTAGCCTCCAACCTGATGGCATGAACATCGATTTCTCAAACTTCCTGTAATGCCTCCACCCCCTCACCATTTCCCATCCCCTTTTCATTCTCAGTTATCTCCTTGAACACCCATCACCTCCCTCTGGTGCTCCTCTCTCTCCCCTTTTTCTTTCTTCTATGGCCTTCTGTCACTTTCACCAATCAACTTACAGGCACTTTGCTTCATCTCTCCCCCTCCAAGTTTCACCTATCGCCTGGTGTTTATCTTTCCCCTCCCTCCACCTTTCAAATCTACTCATCAGTTTTTTTCTCCAGTCCTGCTGAAGGGTTTCGGCCTGAAACTTTGACTGTACTTTTTTCCATAAATACTGCTTGGCTTGATGAGATCCTCCAACATTTTGTGTGTGTTGCTTGGATTTCCAGCATCTGCAGATTTTCTCTTGTTTGTGATTTAAACCCTGTGAAATTGTGACAGGGGTATTTTCTGTGGGTCAGGGGCAATGGACGAGTCAATAGCCATGGTGCATTACCAAAGAACCCCACCATCCAGGCCATGTTCTCTTCTCGCTGCTGCCATTTGGAAGGAGGTACAGAAGCCTTAGATCTCACACCACCAGGTTCAGCAATAGTTATTATCCCTCAACCATCAGGCTCCTGAACCAGTGTGGATAATGTCACTCACATCAACACTGAACTAGAACTGAATACAGCCTAGATGCTCACTTTCAAGGACACTACAATTCATGTTTTCAGTATTATTTATCTATCTATCTTTTTATTTATATTTGCAGTTAGTCTTCCTTTGCACATTGTTTGCTTGTCAGTCTTTGTGTGTAGAGTTTCATTGATTCTATTGTATTTTTTTGTTGTACTGTGAATGCCTGCAAGCCAATGGAACTCAGAGCAGTATACGTTCACACATTACAGTACATACTTTAATAATAACTTCACTTTGAACTTTGAATAAGCAGCAACAGACACAAAGGAGTGAGGATGTGAAGGACTTAAAGAATGTGCAGAGAAAAAATGATGAGAAGGATGTCAGAATTGAGAAATTTCAATTTGAAAAGGAACTAGATATTTTCTATAGGAAAGAAGAGGTCAAGTGTTAAACGTCAAGAGGTCAAAAGTTTTTAAATCCTGAAAGAATTCGGCAGGGTAGGTGGAGAGAGGCTGTTCCCATTAGCAGAAGGGACCAAGAATCAGAGGACGCTGAATAAATACGTAACAGCAAACAATAAATGATCAGGGTATAGGGTGTACTGCAAAAAATAGCCTAGGCATGTTGTTCAAAAGAAAAGTGGATAGCTAATTGAAAGACTGTCCAGAGGAGGTTTACATAAATGATCCTGGGAATGACAGGTCAATGTATAAGGATTATTTGATGGCTCTGAGCTTGTACCCACTGGGGTTTAAAAGAATAAAGAAGAAATCTCTTTGAAACCTATCCAATATTGAATGGGCTTTGAGAGGATGTTTTCTACAGTGGGGGAGTCTAGGATCAGAAGGCACAGCCTCAGGATACAAGGATGTCCTTTTAGAATAGGGATAACGAGCAATCTCTTTAGCCAGAGGGTGGTGAGTCTGTGGAACTCATTGCCACAGTCAGCTGTGGAGGCAAAATCATTGGTATATTTAAAGTATATTCAATGTATGTCTATTCGCCATATACTACTGATGCATTTTCTTGCAGGCATTTGCAATAGAACGAAGAAATACAGTAGAATCACTGAAAAAAATGCACACAAAGATAGACTAACAACCAGTGTGCAAAAGAAAGCAAACTGCGTAAATACAAAAATAAATAACATCGAGCACCAGTTGCAGAGTCCTTGCGAGTGAGTCCATAGTTTGAGGAATCAGTTCATTGTTAAGGTGAGTGAAGTTATTCATGCTGGTTCAGGAGCCTGATGGTTGACTGTTCCTGAACCTGGGGGTGGGGTAAGACCTAAGTCTCTTGTACCTCCGTCCCATTGGTAGTAGCCATTGACCGAAACTCTTCATCAGGCAGGAGGTGGAAGCCAAAATAAGAAGGTAGGGGAAGGGGAAAGAGTACAAGCTGGCAGGTGATCGGTGAAACCAGCTGAATGGGGAATGTGAAAATGAAGAAGCTGTGAGTGGAAGTGCAACAGAACTAAAGATTCCCAGACCCAATAGCAAATATTCTGAGGTTCAGGAAAGTGTGACTACAGAGTTAATGTATGTGTCAACTTCAATTGCCTTTGGTTCTTTAATTGCTCCAAGTGAATTGGATGTGAGCAAATGTAACACTACTATATAGATTCAGGGAGTGAAAGAAAAGGGAAAACCAGGTACATGCCAGGTGGTCCAATAGTAATTTTGTGGAAAATGCTGGAATCCAATTTCCACAAATTAATAGGATCATTAAAAATCATCAACAATTTTCAAGTGTTACCATGTTTATAACTTTGCCATGGGTGGTCACATGGGTGTGAAAGGAGGAGGGCTGGGCATAGGGCATCCTGTTAAAAACCCAGCCAACAGAAGCTCCAAACACCTCATCCCTGGGAGAGGAAGGAGCTTCAAAGATGGGCTACACCTAGGGACACCTTGAAAGATTATCCCAGGAAAGAGGACTCTGGTGAGCTGCAGTTGATGGTCCATGCCCCAGCACGAGCGATAGACTGAAGAAGAAAAAGAAAATGGGTTTATAAAACGGAAAACCTGCTCGATAAATTAGAGTAATACATATTAAATGCTGGAGGAACTCAACAGGTCAGGCAGCATCTATGGGCAGAATAAACAGAAGACATTTCGGACTGAGACACTTCATCGGGACATTTATTCCTTCCCATAAATGCTGCCTAAATTTCTGAGTTGCCCCAGCATTCTGTATGAGTTACTCTGAATTTCCAACGCCTGAGACCCTCTTGTGTTTATGGATAAATTTGAGTGTTTTGAAGGTGTTGTCCAGTGGAATCAGTGGACATTGTGTTTCTGTTTTCTAAAGGCATTTATTGAGATACCAAATTAAACTTTGTTCCACACAATAAGGGCTCAAGGAGGTTATGATTTCCTCATAAATTGAGCAAGTAAAGACTGAATTTCCTTCCTTGGGGGATGGACATGAGCCAGGTGGAGTTTTACAAAATTCTGTAATTGGTGTCATTAATTACAGCTGCATTTTATTCCACATTCAATTTATTATAGCTATTGAAGTTGGTTTCATACTCACATTTCTAAATCAGACTGTTCCATATTTGGAAATCACTACATCAGATCCTATGGAGAATCAGTTACTCAAAGCAGAAGCTTTTGGATGTTCGGGATTCAGAGATGGAACATGAAGTTGAGATACACTCAGAGGTCCCTTGATCAGGGACCTGATCTTCTACCTTTTGTACCGAATGAAGTGGCCACTGAGTGTACTGTATGTTCATGGTCTTCTGCTCCTAGGGCCCAACCATTTCAAGGTTCTCTTCTGCACATCATTGTTTTAACACATGGTTATTTGAGTTACTGTCGCCTTCCCATCTACTTGAACCAGTCTGACCATTCTCCTCTGGCCTCTCACATTAACGAGACGTTTTCACCCACAGTGTTGCTGCTCACTGGATTTTTTTTTTTGTTTTTTCACCACTCCCTGTAAACTCCAGAGATTGTTGTGTGTGAAAATCCTGGGAGATTAGCAGTTTCTGAGATACTCAAACCACCCCGTCTGGAATTAACAATCATTCCATGCTCAAGGTGACTGAGGGCACATTTCTTCCCCAGTCTGATGTTAGGTCTGAACAACAACTGAACCTCTCGATCATGGCTGCGTGCATTTATGCATTGAATTGCTGCCACATGATTGTCTGATTAGATATTTGCTTTAATGGATAGGTGTACAGGTGTACGTAATATAGTGACTACTGAGTGTAGAAACTTATCCGGGCTGTTTGTGAGTGGTGAAGCCAACTCAATGGGACTTATGATCTTCCCATGACAATTTTCTCCATCAGGATAACTCTATGGCCATGCCCCATATGAGATGTTATGAGTTGTTGGTCTTTGTAGCTGACAGCGGGAGACATTAGCTCCTTGGGTCTCCGAGTCCCATTCTGGAGCAGTTGTCCGAGCAGTGGGAAGTGGTGAGATCAGCTGAGGGAAAGAATAGGTGATGAATCCACCCCTGTTTCCCACAACTCAGTTTCTGTTAGCTGGACTTTTAAAAGGAAGCCCCAGTCATTTTTTTTTTTTTACAAATTACAAGAATATTTACCAATAATATGTTTCCATTGGAAGATCACCTAGAATTCTCTAGTAAGTTTGAATATCCATCAGTTCATCTCCTAAATTTGATCTAGAGAAGAATGCATCTTGTAGAAATGATCTAGAAGTCACAAAGCAACACACACAAAATTGGACTGATTAATGTCCTGTGGAAGTGTCTCAGCCTGAAATATCAACTGTTTACTCTTTTCCATAGATGCTGTCTGACCTCCTGAGTTTCTCCAGCATTTTGCATGTGTTGCTTTGGATATCCAGCATCTGCAGATTTTCTCTTGTTGGGATCTAGAAGTCATGTTTGTTTTTTTTTGGAAATGAACAGCAGATGGGGAGGCTTTCGGGCTGCATTATCTCACAGAAGCTTTACAGATGTAAGCATTTTCCATTTAGCTGCATCCTACCCCTTGGGAGAACACACTATGGAGCTTACACAGTTTGTACTGATGCATGCAGGAAAATTATGGGCTGTTCTGTTGCTGTTACCTTAAAGGCTGCTGACAGCAAACAATGAGAAGTGGATGTGAAATGGACCTACCTTGTGAACTTAATTATCAGGCCAAGTCTTTGAAGAAATTGGAATAAATGGTGTCAAGATGTGTTCGGCAGTAGATGGAAGACTGAGAGGAACATTTAACACCAAAAGACCATAAGACGCAAGAGCAGAGTTAGGAATTCAGCCCATCACATCTGCTCCACTATTCATAGCTGATGCATTTTGCCTCCCAATGTCCATTTTTTTTGACTTCTTCCCAGTATCACTGTCACCCTTACTAATCAATAAGCTATCACACTCCACTTTAAATATACTCAATGATTTGGCCTCCACAGCCATCTGCAGCAAAGAATTCCATAGATTCACCACGTTCTATCTAAAGAAATTCCTCCTGGGAATTTCAGACTGGGAGATCGTTTCGCTGAACACCTATGCTCTGTCCGCCAGAGAAAGCAGGATCTCCCAGTGGAGATCCATGTCCCATTCCCATTCTGATATGTCTATTCACAGCCTCCTCTACTGTAAAGATGAAGCCATATTCAGGTTGGAGGAACAACACCTTATATTTCGTCTGGGTAGCCTCCGCTCTGATGGCATGAACACTGACTTCTCAAACTTCCGCTAATGCTCCACCTTCCCCTCGTACCCCATCGGTGATTTATTTATATACACACATTCTTTTTTTCTCTCTCTCCTTTTTCTCCCTCTGTCCCTCTCACTATACCCCTTGCCCATTCTCTAGGTTTTTCCTCCCTCCCCCTTTTCTTTCTCCCTGGGCCTCCTGTCATATCCCTTTTGCCAATCAACTGTCCAGCTCTTGGCTCCATCCCTCCCTCTCCTGTCTTCTGCTATCATTTTGGATCTCCTCCTCCCCCTCCCACTTTCAAATCTCTTAGTAGCTCTTCCTTCAGTTAGTCCTGACGAAGGGTCTCGGCCCGAAACATCCACTGTACCTCTTCCTAGAGATGCTGCCTGGCCTGCTGCGTTCACCAGTAACTTTGATGTGTGTGGTGTGATGAACTGAGAGCTTGGATACATACATGGAATTATGATGGAGTTGCCATTACAGAGACTTGGCTGGCACCAGGGCAGGAATGGATTCTCAATATTCCTGGATTTCAGTGCATTAAAAGGGATAGAGAGCGGGGGAAGGGGAGGAGGGGTGGCATTACTGGTCAGGGATACTATTACAGCTACAGAAAGGGTGGATAATGTAGCAGGATCCTCTTTTGAGTTAGTATGGGTAGAAGTCAGGAACAGGAAGGGAGCAGTTACTCTATTGGGGGCATTCTATAGGCCCCCTGGTAGCAGCAGAGATACCGAGCAGCAGATTAGGAAGCAGATTTTGGAAAGGTTCAAAAATAAAAAGGTTGTTATCATGGGTGACTTTAACTCCCTAATATTGATTAGCACCTGATTAGTTCCAATGGTTTAGATGGGGCAGAGCTTGTTAGGTGTGACCAGGACGGATTCCTGTCACAGTATGTTGACAGGCCGACTAGAGGGAATGCTATACTAGATCTTGTATTAGGTAACGAACCGTTCAGGTCACAGATCTCTCAGTGGGTGAGCATCTGGGGGATTGTGACCACCGCTCACCGCCTTTAACATTATCATGGAAATGGATAGAATCAGAGAGGTCAGGAAAATTTTTAATTGGGGAAGGGCAAATTATGAGGCTATAAGCCTGGAACTTGCAGGTGTGAATTGGGATGATGCTTTTGCAGGGAAATATACTGTGGACATGTGGTCGATGTTTAGAGATCTCTTGCGGGATGTTAGGGATAAATTTGTCCCAATGAGGAAGATAAAGAATGGTAGGGTAAAGGAACCATGGGTGACAAGTGAGGTGGAAAATCAAGTCAGGTGGAAGAAGGCAGCATACATGAGGTTTAGGAAGCAAGGATCAGATGGGTCTATTGAGGAATATAGGGTAGCAAGAAAGGAGCTTAAGAAGGGGCTGAGGAGAGCAAGAAGGGAGCATGAAAAAGCCTTGGTGAGTAGGGTAAAGGAAAGCCCCAAGGCATTCTTCAATTATGTGAAGAACAAAAGGATGACAGGAGTGAAGATAGGACTGATTAGAGATAAAGGTGGGAAGATGTGCCTGCAGGCTATGGAAGTGAGAGAGGTACTCAATGAATACTCCTCTTTGGTATTAACCAATGAGAGGGAACTTGATGATGGTGAGGACAATATGAGTGAGGTTGATGTTCTGGAGCATGTTGATATTAAGGAAGAGGAGGTGTTGGAGTTGTTAAAATACAGTAGGACAGATAAGTCCCCGGGGCTTGACGGAATATTCCCCAGGTTGCTCCATGAAGTGAGGGAAGAGATTGCTAAGCCTCTGGCTGGAATCTTTATGTCCTTGTTGTCTATGGGAATGGTACCAAAGGATTGGAGGGAGGCAAATGTTGTCCCTTTGTTCAAAAAAGGTAGTAGGGATAGACAGGGTAATTATAGACTAGTGAGCCTTATGTCTGTGGTGGGAAAGCTGTTGGAAAAGATTCTTAGAGGTAGGATCTATGGGCATTTAGAGAATCATGGTCTGATCAGGGACAGTCAGCATGGCTTTGTGAAGGGCAGATCATGTCTAACAAGCCTGATAGAGTTCTTTGAGGAGCTGACCAAGCATATAGATGAGGGCAGTGCAGTGTTTGTGATCTATATGGATTTTAGTAAGGCATTTGACAAGGTTCCACACAGTAGGCTTATTCAGAAAGTCAGAAGGCATGGGATCCAGGGAAGTTTGGCCAGGTAGATTCAGAATTGTCTTGCCTGCAGAAAGCAGAGGGTCATGGTGGAGAGAGTACATTCAGATTGGAGGGTTGTGACTAGTAGTGTCCCACAAGGATCGGTTCTGGGACCTCTACTTTTCGTGATTTTTGTTAACGACCTGGATGTGGGGGTAGAAGGGTGGGTTGGCAAATTTGCAGATGACACAAAGGTTGGTGGTGTTTTGGATAGTGTAGAGGATTGTCGAAGATTGCAGAGAGACATTGATAAGGATGCAGAAGTGGGCTGAGAAGTGGCAGATGGAGTTCAACCCGGAGAAGTGTGAGGTGGTACACTTTGGAAGGACAAACACCAAGGCAGAGTACAAAGTAAATGGCAGGATACTTGGTAGTGTGGAGGAGCAGAGGGATCTGGGGGTACATGTCCACAGATCCCTGAAAGTTGCCTCACAGGTAGATAGGGTAGTTAAGAAAGCTTATGGAGTGTTCACTTTCATAAGTCGAGGGATAGAGTTTAAGAGTGGCGATGTAATGATGCAGCTCTATAAAACTCTGATTAGGCCGCACTTGGAGTACTGTGTCCAGTTCTGGTCACCTTACTATAGGAAGGATGTGGAAGCCTTGGAAAGGGTACAGAGGAGATCTACCAAGATGCTGCCTGGTTTAGAGAGTATGCATTATGATCAGAGATTAAGGGAGCTAGGGCTTTTCTCTCTGGAGAGAAGAAGGATGAGAGGAGACATGATTGAGGTATACAAGATATTAAGAGGAATAGATAGAGTGGACAGCCAGCGCCTCTTCCCCAGGGCACCACTACTCAATACAAGAGGTCATGGCTTTAAGGTAAGGGGTGGAAAGTTCAAGGGGGATATTAGAGGAAGGTTTTTTACTCAGAGTGGTTGGTGTGTGGAATGCACTGCCTGAGTCAGTAGTGGAGGCAAATACACTAGTGAAATTTAAGAGACTACTAGACAGGTATATGAAGGAATTTAAGGTGGGGGCTTATATGGGAGGCAGGGTTTAAGGGTCGGTACAACATTGTGGGCCGATGGGCCTGTACTGTTCTATGTTCTATATCTCTCCACCTATCTTCGTATTTTCCACAAATATGGACACAAAACCTTTAATCTCAATATCCATATTATTAACATATAATATGAAAATAGTGTTTCCATTACCAACTCCTGTGGAACACTATTAGTCACCAGAAAAGCACCAGAATAGGCAATTTATTCCCACTCTTTGCCTCCTGCCAGTCAATCAATTTCCTGTCCATTCTAGTGTAACTCAAGCAGGTGGGGCTCGTCAGGCTTGGACGGCAGCCCGTCTAGGAGAAGGAAAACTCTTACTTTAAAGCTCCGCTGCCTTGCGACCCATACCAACTCACGGGAAAGACTTCAGGAGTAAACTCTGAGGAAGAAATCCAGAGCCAGGGTCCCTAAGGCAGTTTGATGTTGTTTACAACTTCACTCAGGAACCTCTGCGACTGGTGCCAAACTGTATCGGCACTTGCCCTTCCCTTGGACTACATAAGTGACATGGAGTGGGGGAACCCACTGCATGGGCAACAGTTGGTTCTTCAAATCTTCCTGCCCAGGCTTGTGGCCTGGAGAGGACACAGCCACCAGAGGTGCAAACCCAAGATTCCCTGTAGTCGACGGCTGCCTACTACTACCAGTTTACTTCCTGTAATACCATGAACTGTTATCTTGTTTAGCAGCTTCATGTGCAGCACCTTGACAAAGGCCTTTTGACGTAGATCAAACAAACTATTGAAAAAGGGAGATTCCTTTTTGATAAATGTGCAGATCTCTTGTGATTCACTCACTTAGTGTTTTATCTGAATTCTAATCAAGTTATTATCTTGAAGATGATTCCAGTCTCCTGTGATATAGCGCCTATAAAAAGTATTCACCCACCTTGGAAGTTTTTATGTTTCATTGTGTAACAGCATCGAATCACAGTGGATTCAGTTTGGCGTTTTTGAAACTGATCAACAGAAAGACACTCTTTCATATCAAAGTGAAAACAGATCTCTAGAAAGTGATCTAAATTAATTACAAACATAAAACACAAAATAATTGATTGTACAAGTATTCACCCCCTTCAAGTCAGTATTTAGTAGACGCACCTTTGGCAGCAATTACAGCCTTGAGTCTGTGTGGATAGGTCTCTGTCAGTTTTGCACATCTGGACACTGCAATTTTTCCCCATTCCTCTTCACAAAACTGCTCAAGCTGCATGGGGATCGTTAGCGAACAACCCTTTTCAAGTTTGCAGAGACACACCAGCAGTCACCAGTCTTCAGGCTGAGAAACAACATTCCACCATCACCCACTGTTCCCACCATTAAGCCAATTGAGTATCCATTTTGTCAGGTCTCCCTCAATTCCATGTGATCTAAGCATCTAGAGCAGCCTACCATGTGGAACCTTATCAAAAGCCTAACTGAAGTCCATATACATATACCATGTATACAGCCCTGGCCTCATCAAACTTTCTGGTCACAACGTCAAAGAACTCAATTGTAAGACATGATCTCCCAAGGACAAAGCTGTGCTGATTGTCATTGATCAATCCCCATCTTTCCAAATGCAGGCAAGCCTCACAATCTCCTAAAGTAACATACCTATTGGTCTATGTATTTAATAAATGGAAGCAGGATCAAGCTACTCCGCCCCTTGAAACTTCTCCAGAATTCAATTCCACTCTTGTACTTGCACTGCCATTAACTTCATTAACTTTTTCCATTATTCTTCTAATTGCTGACCTTCACTGTCTTTCAAAATTCATTTTTTATTTCTTCATTTTTTCATTCTACGTTCCATGTCACTACCCCTACCTCCCATTCCACCAGATTTTGCAGCTTCTTCTAGCCCTTCAAACCTTCTCGATCCCTTCATGCCTCTGTTTCTGGCTTCTTGTACTTTTCTGGTTTTAACTGCTCTACCACTGGTGCCTTTAGTTCGTTGGGGTATGAGCTTAGTAAAACTGACACTTCGACAAAACTTTCATCATCCTTCTGTCCTGATATTGCTCTCTGTGGCACAGTGTCAAATTTGATGACGTTTCTTTTGGGATCCTTGGAACATCTCACCTGGTCCCTCAACACCACCTCCTTTATCAAGGAAGCACAGCAACGTCTTCACCTCCTGAAGAGATTGAGATGGGCCAGGCTTCCTCCCCACCTACCCACATTCTAAACAATTTTTACAGTAGCACCATGCAGAGTGTCTTGTCTGGTGCAGAAATTGCAAGTCATCTGACCGCAAAGGATTGCAAGGACTGCTGAGAAGATCACTTCAACCCATCTGTGACATTTATCAGGAGTGCTGTGAATGCAGGGCCCTTAGAATTGTCCATGACCCCTCCCCCCACCACCCATCCAACAATCTCTTTGACTTCTACCATCAGGCAGGATTAGGACAAGAACTGTTTGGATGAGAAATAGACTACTTAACTCCCTGCCGCCAACCAGATCTCTTCGCAAATGAAGTGCCACTGTTGTTATGTTGACTACTTTTTAACTTGTGTCATAAATGCACTTCATTATTTGTTAATAATAAACAGATGTTATTTGTTAATTTATCTGTGGTAATATTACTTTATGTGTTGTGTGTGAGTTATATGTGCTGGATTGTGCAGCTTGGAGCAGAGGAATGTTGTTTTGTTCAAGGGTATACATGAGTACATGGTTGAATGACTATAACCCTGGTCAAGATGGCCCCTGCTATGATGTTCCTTCGGTGGGGGATTTGGCGGTGGTGTGCCTGTTCCGTTTTTGTTAGTTTGTTTGTGGGGGGGGTGGCGGATTTGGAGGTTGATGATCATGCTGCCTTTCTCTTCTTTTTGGTTTCTTGGCTACCTGGAGAAGAATTTCAGAGTTGCATACTTCGACAATAAATGAACCTTTGAATATTTGAACTTGTGAGCCTCTGTAGCGCAACGCCTTTACAGCTCAGAGTTCAGATTCAATACTGCTGTCACCTCTAAGGAGTGCGCATGTCCTCCCCGTGGAATGTGTGTGTTTTCTCCGGGTGCTCCGGCATCCCCCCCACAGTCCAAAGAAGTACCAGCTGGTAGTTTAATTGCGCATTGTAAATTGTCCCATGATTAGGCTAGGTTTAAAATCAGGGGATGCCGGGCAGCGTAGCTTGAAGGGCTGGAAGGGCCTACTCCACATTGTAGCTCAATAAATAAATTAGTATGAACTCTTAAAGTTAAAAGCATCGAAACAGGTAAATAGGACATTCAGCTCTCAGGCTTGCTCAGCTATTGTTATGATCATGGATGATTCTCAATACCATCATTCCCCCACCCTCCCCATACCCCTTCATGCCAAAAGAACTAGCACTCCTTTGTTGAAGTTACCTCCTAACCCAGATTAAATACGTTGCTGATTTGCTAGTGAAGAATTGAACTGATTTCAAGATTCAAGTTTCAAGGTCACTTATTGTCATTCTTCAGTAAGAGTGTAAAGGAGAATGATATGATTGTTACTGCAGATCTGATACAGAATGAAAGAGCACGTAGACATAAAGAACATAATAACAAACCAAAAAAAACATAATAAATCTATAGTTAAAAACAATCCTATGTAACACAATGTACAAGTAATTGTTAGATACATGGCATCACAGGTAAAAAGGATCATAAAGAAAGCTTTATGCTGGCCTTCATAAATCAATGTACTGAGTACAGATATGAGATGTTATGTTGAAGTTGTATAAGATGTTGGTGAGGCCTAATTTAGAGTATTGTATGCAGTTTTGGTTACCTTTCTACAGGAAAGATGCAAACAAGATTGAAAGAGTGCAAAGAAAACTTTCAAAGATGTTGTCGGTCAGGATCTTTGTCCTTGGAATGTAGAAGATTGAAAGGCCATTTGATAGAGGTATACAAAATTATGGGGGGTGTAGATAGGGTAAATGCAAGCAGGCATTTCCCACTGATGTTGGAAAGATAATGTGTTAAGGGTGAAAGTTGAAAAGTTTAAGGGGAACATGAGAGGAAACTTCTTCACTCAGAAGGCTGTGAGTGTGGAATGAGCTGCCAGCATAAGTAGTGCATGTGAGCTTGGTTTCAACAATTAAGAGAAGTTTGGATAGGTACATGGATATTGGGGATATGGAGGGGTATGGTCTGGGCGTAGGCAGTTTAAATGGTTTTGGCATGAACCAGATGGGCGGAAGGGCCTGTTTCTGTGCTGTACTTCTCTACGACTCTTTGACACAGACTGATTATATGTGCATGAAGTGCCACTAGGTGATGTGTATGTAGTGGTGGTAGGGTGTGGTGGAGTGGATTACTGGATGGAAGTGTTCTTCAGCCTAATGGTGCAAGGGGAAGTTACTCCTTTTGAGTCTAGTCGTCCTGGACTGAAAGCTGCATCCAAAAGACATTTTATATCTTGGTTGTCAAACTCAATCTGTTTTTTATTCTCTCCTGAAGATTGAGCCAGTCATTCCTTCCTGTTTTGCCGCAATATTGTCCGTGCCCCTGTAAATCACCATGAGGAGTTTACCTATATGCTCCAATCTGAGGAGACGTCAAAAGATATACTTTTCCTTAATTTATTCCTAATTTGAGTTTTGTACATCAATGTGCCTCAAATAGAGTTCAGCACATCTTTTGAATCCATATCTGTTATTTTGGGTTACTCATAGAAAAGGATTGAAGATATATAAAATATATATTTAATTTTAGTAGTAAATGAATTTTCAGCTGTTTCAATCAAAATGAACCAGGTTAGCATACTTAAATATAATGTTTTAAAAGTCATGCTGAAACAAAAGTTGCTCGATTGCATTAGCTTATGGCAGGTATTGTGTTTGGTGATTGATTTGAATTGTGACTGAGGTAAAATGGCTGGGATGTTGGGAAAAGGGAGACAAAAGAGCTGTAAGTGCTGCAAATCTAGTCATGAAGAAGGGTCACAGCCAGAAACGTCGACTGTTTATTCATTTTCAAAGGTGCTGCCTGACCTGCTGAGTTCCTCCAGATTTTTGTGTGTGTTGCATAGGTCTCAGGAAAGCATCTACAGAGAGAAATGAATAGTCAACCTTTCAGGTCATAACCCTTCACTGAGATATTTGGGAAGAACCTGTTTCCACACGGCTGATGGAGATGGACATGTTCTAATTCCTAAAGACTTACAATGTCCTACTGCCCTAAGGTGGCATGGTAAACTCACTTCAAGTCATCTGGGAATATTGTCTTCAATACTTATAAGTGTGCTGCCAAGACGTCGAGAGGGTGGTGCACATATGGAGTGTGCTGCCAGTGGAAGTGGTTGAGGCAGGTACAATAACAATACTGAAAGACATATACTTGGATAGGAGTGGTTTAGAGGGTTATGTGGACAACTTGGACTAGCTTGGTGGGCATCGTGATTGGCAGGGATGAGTTGGGCTGAAGGGACTGTTTCTTTCCTGGATTTCTCTATAATCTATGACTGTGACTCTCACTGCATGTTTTATGGTTGGTGTCTGTCTTTGAACTCTGCTTCCAAAGTTTGGTTCCATTGAAATAATTAGAATCACGTTTTGGAAGTGGAGTATGATGGACAGAGTTTGGTATGTCACATTTTTAGGGCAATTGTCATGGTCCGGTCCGTGAAATCTGCAGTCCGCTTCACGGTCCGGTCCGTGGACTCAGGACTCCGGGTCTTCCAACTATCCCTTGTTTAAGTTAATCTTAGGCACCTGATTCCCATCTTTAGGCTTGCAATATAAGTAGCCTTGGGATTGTGTGTGGGCTGCTGCTTTGTCTTGTCAGTTCCCTTGGGAGCAATCTGCTGATGGAAGGCTAGTGAAACCATTCATGATCTCTAGACCTGGTTGTATGACCACTGCTTCATGGAGCCTTGTTGCCACTTGTTGGAGTGGTCTTTGCAGTATAGATTCAGCTGTTTCCTGGGCCAGTTGAGTGGCTGCTAGCCACTCTGAGCTAGGTAGAGATCTGGCTGTTTCTGTAGCCAGCTGAGGTTGCTGGCTGAACTGAGATTTGGAGCTTCCCTGGAGCAGAGATGGAACTGTCTGTTGTTCTTTGGTGTTTGTCTCTTCTTGTCCTCACCTCTGTGGGGTAAGCCAGGCTGTTTTGCCGTTGCCCTGAGGAGGGTCCTGTCCTGTCTTGTCTTGTTCTCGCCTCTGTGGGGTAAGTCAGGCTGTTTTGCCATTGCCCTGCAGGGGGGACCTGTCTTGTCTTGTCTTTGCCTCTGTTGGGTAAGTCTGGTTGTTCTGCCTTTACCTGATGGACAGACCTGTCCCACCTTGGTGTGAAGTTGAAGTTGAGTCCTGGCTTGTTGTAGGATAAGTCCTGGCTCCATGTTTATGTTCTGTCCTGTCTCATGTTAGTGTTGTGTTAAAGATGAGTCCCGGCTTGTCAAAGGATAAGTCCTGGCTCTGTTGATGTTTGGTTCCCAGTCTGTCTCTGAACTCCAAGAACCCCAGCCTCGCGGATCCCGCGGCCAAGCTCAAGTCCTGAGACCCCAGCCGGCAACCAAGTCATGTCCTTGTCTGGTTCCGGGGTCTGAGCCTGAGGCAAGACCCAGGTTCTGGGTCCTTGTCCAGTCTCGGGCTCAGAGTCCAAACCTTGTCTCCTAGTCCATGGTTCCTAGTCCTGGTCCCGCTTTCCCTAGCCCAACTCTGCGTTCTTGTCCCCGCTCCTTACCTGAATCCTGTCACGTCCTTACTCTAGTCAAGTCCTGTTCCTTGCACTTCAGTATCTGTGTCTGGCATTTGGGTCCATTTCCAGCACCCCACCCCTTTTGTGACAGCAATAGCAAGTTATTAACTCAAAATGCACAACTTTAAATCTCCCCATATCTTTATTCCTTATCAACACATACACGCAAAATGCTGGAGGAACTCAGCAGCTCAGGATGCTGTCTGATCTACTAAGTTCCTTGAACATTTTATGTGTGTTGCTTTGGATTTCCAGAATTGTTGGAATTTCTTGTCTTTATTCCTCATTTTTATTCCCCAAATCTGTATTCTGCTGTTCTGATGCAATGATCACTCTTACCCTAGCACCTTACTCCATTCTGTGTGGACTTGTTCTAAACCACTATTGCTCCATCCCCAGAACCCCAACCTTTCAAAGACTCCCAGAATCTTTTCACTTTTGCTGCACATATTCTCCAGTTCCTTGCCACTTCCTTTTCTCTCTTCACCAGGTTCTCTGAACAGAATCATCAACTTTTTGCCAATTTAAGTTGTCTTTGGTTCCCCAATTTCTGATTCTTTGAGGGGGGGGGGAAAACACACTAAGCCTTTCTCTTTTTCCCATATAAAGGATTTTCACTTAGCAGGGCCCAAGAGACTTATTGCCAACCTCGGCTCTCTAGCACAACAGTATGACCTTTTCAAAGGGTCAGAGTGGTTTGTGACCATGTTAAACTTCTAACTCAATTAGGGACTTCTAATTCCTTGCTCAGCTTGTCGTAAACAAGAACGAGTCTTTGGTTCTAATGTAAATTGAAAGCAATAACAGTCTGAAATTAAAAGGACAGTGTTGCAAACAATTAACTATGGTTGTGTTGTTTGCACCATTGTGATTGAGCTCAAAGGATCCTGAAAACTAGACAGATATTGTCAGTTAGCACATCAAACGTGGTCACAGGCATGATCATTCAATCTCTGGAATCTTTGTGTCCTCAGAGAGTAACCCCTACTGCATTAAGTTTGTGTGCCTGCAATCTCTGACCAAGAAACTTTCAGATCATCTGTGTGGATACTTTGTCCCAGTGAGGAGCGAGGTATCTGAAAAAATATCACTGGCAATATGTCAAATAGTAGAAAAAGAATATAAATATTAGAAAGCATTTGGGATTGTTAGGAATGACAAAGATGGGGTGATAGAAAGGAGAACTAGAATTTGTTCCTCAACCTTCAGTTTCTGCAACAGACCTGCCACCTGTAAGTTCACTTGCAACAGGCTGGTATGTTTGCTTAGTTTGTCAGAATTGTACCCGTGTTTTAAAATCCTTTGTAGTTTATAAATCTTTTGGAATTTGGAAATCTTTCATTAATCAGAAATCCTCTTTGAGGATGTGTATTAAGAACTATTTCTCTAAAATTAAACTTGTATCAGTAAATATAAAACAAACTGTGTTCAAACGAGTTTGTTAGATGGAAGTTTCTCCTCCTCGGTAGGAGAGGGGAACTCACCACACAAGCAGCAGGTATTAGCAGCTCGACCGCACCACAGAGACTAGATAGGGAATTCACCTAGTCTTTGAAGAGTAGGTTGATGTAGTATAACTGCCTATAGTGAGGTTACCCATAGATACCTATTGGATAGGGCTGAAAATCTCCTTGAGTTTATGGCTTTGTGGACAGTGAGCACAGCACCATCACACCCAGTTCTGATGAAGGGACCTGGACTTGAAATATTAACCGTTACACTTTTTTTAATATGCTTCCTGACCTGCTGATTGCTCGCTACAGTTTGTTTATATCTTAAACCATTATCATCATCTTTTGCCCCCCAGTCTTTGCTACTTCACAATTCAGGCACCTAAATCCTAAAGCTGATCTACTTTTTGTCTGTACGTTGTTTTCTGGGCTGTGACCATTCCCCAGTTTGGTGATGTAATATAAAATCCAATAAAACAAAATTGAGTTACTGCCTGTGGACTGCATAAGATAATAATATCATCCAAAGTTATGCAGTCAGACAAAGACAAAGCTGCTTCTAAATTAATTTCTAGCCCTTCACCTCTATATGTAAGATTAGATGGCAATGCTAAAGTCATATTGAAAGAGCTCTTTAGACAAGAAGACTAAAAGCATTTAGAATTTACAAGTAGTGTATCAGATGTCTTAAATCCTGTAAATACTATTCCCGTAAATGGTAATGTATATTCAAGAACATGAAACTTGTTTACACCATTAAGTTTTTGAAAAAAGATCAGTTGGACCAGTGAAGGAACATGCCAGTGATATTTAAGATCATGAATGTCCATGTCTCTGGAGTTGAGTTTGAACCCCTTACTCATAGATGGAGAATGGAGTATGTTTACCAATCTTCTCCGAGGAGTGTCACCTTGTCATGGTGGAGATGCTTCTGAGTTTCTGAGATCGAGAGTGATCCCACCTGGGGCTTAGCTCCTGCTAGGGTCACCCTGGGTGGGTAAGGTCAAGGGGCAAGACCTCAACAGTGGAAGGTGATGACTCATCACAATGGTAGTGAAGATAGAGGATGGCTGCAAAAGTGATGAGTCCCAGGTGTCTTGCACTCCATGCCACTGGACCCTATCACGATCTGTCCAGGACCGTGTGGTGGTTGCCCGTGCATCAACTTCCCCACGTTAAACAGTCAGTCATAGATGTTCTCCATTAAGGCAATAACTCCATGAGAGGGCATCGTACTCGACTTGAGTGATCACATTAACTAACTAACTAACGGAACTACAAACTCAGCCACGATTTTCTGGCCTATAGTAGTGAGTCCAGATTATTTATCATGTGTGCATCGCAACCATGCAGTGAAGTGTATTGTTTGCGTTAAAAATCAGCACAGCCGAGGCTGTGCTGAAGCCATGTTCTGGTGCCAACATTGCTTGGCAGAGCAACACAGAACATAACAAAACAGAATGCAATGAGAACCATCTTTGGCATCAACCACAGGAGCTGCCAATTACCAAACACCAGACTTCGAGCTCCATACTCACTGATGATGGACCTCAAACTCTAGACATCGAACTGCAATCTCAGCAATTTGTGAACCCAGGGGATCAACAGACCTTCCTCGTCCTGCCTGCACAGAACTCAGACTCTGAAACCCACTAACAACTTGCTAACCCTGGGGAATCCACCAGCCTTCATTCACGCTGGTCTATCAGCCCGACAACCGGACGGAGATCCTGCGAGTTGTGTCGAACATTAAAAACACTTCACTTTGTCAAGGTGCTGCAGGAATATCATCCCTAATATAGGCTTCGCCAAATTGCAGGTCACCCTTATGCGCAGCAATGGTGCTGTGGATTGTGTAGTTGCCTTGCTGACTAGGGTTCAGTTCAGACCTTGGGTGACCCCTGTGTGACCTTTGCACATTCACCCTGTGACCATGTGGGTTTCTTTAGGATATTCTGAACTCTTCTCACATCCTAGAATCCTATTAAGCCAAAAGGCCACTTAAAAATTATAGGTAATTTATAGCCACCAAATTGGCCACTACAAAGCCACTCTAAGCTTCCTTTAATATTTAACGGACCTCTCACGTCAATATCCTAAAATTGGTAACATGGTGTCAAGTTGCTACTGAGCTTTGGATGAAAAATCGAGAGCGGAATATGGTCCTTTTCCTGTGGGACTACTCCTCAGTGGAGCAGGCTGCCTTCGGCACATCAGAATCAGGTTTATTACTACTGGCTAACAGTATGTCATCAAATTTGTTATTTTCTGACAATAATAAGATGTAAGACATAAAAATATTACTAAACTGCAATAATCAATAAGTAAATAAATATTGTGAAAGACGAATAGCATGGTAGTGTTTATGGACCATTCAGAAATCTGAAGTTGGAGGGGGAGAATGTGTTCCTAAAATGCAGAGTTTGAGTCTTCAGACTTCTGTACCTCCTGTGTGATGGTAGTAGCATGTCATGTCCTGGATGTTGATGGTCTTTAATGATGGATGCTGTCACTTTGAGGCTCCACCTTTGGAAGAAGTCCTCGATGATGGGGAGGGTTGTGTCAGTGATGGAAATGGCGGAGTCGACAACCCCTGTAGTCTCATTCCACCCTGCACTTTCGAGCCTCCATAACAGGTGGTGATGCAACCAGTCAGAATGTTCTCCACTCTCTATCTATAGAAATTTGCTAGTTGTTGTTGAGTGGCTCGCCGAGCTGGCATGTTAGCTTGCAGACGTTTCGTTATCCAGCAAGGCAACATCATCAGTGCAACTTTGAATGAAATGTTGGTGATCTATGTTGTTCATCTTTTATGTCTCCTGTGATTAATCTGTGTGTGTGTGTGTACCATTTCTATAGGTTACTGATTATGTAATCTGCAATTGATGTGTTAAAATCCAGTTAGGTGATAATTGTTATCCAGGCTGTGTTAGTCATCAATTCGACTGGACCAATGTCACTATCCCAGGCCAAGCCCGTCAACGACAAGCCCAAGAATTCTTAGAGGCTTTGTTCTCCACACAGAATTCTATCATCAAGCACATCGAAGTGAACCCATTTTACATCCCACTTCAGTGTCAAGTCGTCAGTCCAGAGCCAAGCACTGATGATGTTGCCTAGCGTCCTGAACCCGAGCTGCAAATCTTTTCTAACATCTTAAATTTGCTAGTCTTTGGCAACATGCCAAATCTCCTAACTTATCACATCCATGATATCCAAGCACAGATTCTTAAGTTTGGAAGATTTTAAATCCGAATCATAATCATCAGGATAAAAGTGGTATAACAATGCTCTTCAAATTTACTTCAACCAGATGCATTTGAAAATTGTCAGTGTACGAAATTCACTAGATTTATGCTAGGGGACAAGGACATGATAATAACCTACAGTCTTTTGCTAAAATAATGCTTAGTTCACAACACACTCCATTATTAATGCATATTGTCCAGCATGTCAAGTCAAGGAAGAGAATACATGTGATTTGCTGGTTAATTTATGTGGCTTCTTCATAGACCGTTTGAAAATGGGAGTTCAGCCTCATCCTTCTTGAAAGTTTTAAGGACTTGTTGAATTTGCAAATTAGAGCACATGTGTAGCTGAAAGCTGTGGTCAATTGTTAATGGAGCCACCACTTTCAATGAAATAACGGGAAACGCCATGCCAATCAACATAGAAATGGAACAATATAAACTAATTGGATTCAGAGATCTATAGAATCACTTCATTAAATTTCTGAATTTTAATTTGAGTTTAATTTCTTAACTATCCCTTTCCACTTTTATTATTTTCTTTTAAAGACTTTATTACCCTTTCTGTTACACAAGACATACTGCGGGAGCTGGAAATCCATGTTAACAGACAGAAAATGCTGGAGGAACTCAGCAGGGTTGGGTAGTACCCATGGAAATGAACAGCCAATATTCTGGGCCAAGACCCTGAATTCAACTTATTTCCCTCTCTTGACTTTGTTTCTTTCCTGATCTTTAAATTGTCCCTGATTTTGGAGGCAGAATATCAGCCCCAGTATTCTCCATGGTCCCAAATGTCTCCAAAAAATCTGGAGAATGTAATTTAGAAATTTAAAAATAAATAATCTGTTAGAGCACTCAGCAGTTTAGGCAGCAGCTGTGGGGGAAATTGCACCAATGTGACCAATTGACATTTTAACCTGTATGTCATTGTAGGACACTGATGTACCTGGAGGAAATCCACAGAATCATTTAGAGAATGGTACGGTATTGAGGAGTGTGGTAGGACAAAGAGTCGGGGAATACTGATCCACAATTCTATGGAAGTATCATCAAAGGTAGATGGGACTGTAAGGAGAACTTTTGGCACATTGGCCTTCATGAAGCAATGTACTGAGTACATGTGTTGGGATGTTATGTTGCATAGTCATTGGTGAGGCCAAATTTGGAGAATTTTATGCAGTTCTGGTCACCTATCTATAGGAAAGATGTCAATAAGATTGAAAGACCACAGAGAAAATTTACAAGGATATTGACCTGAGTCATAGGGAAAGGTTGAATAGGTTAGGATTTCATTCCTTGGAGTGTATGTGAATGAGGGGTGATTTGATTGAAATTCAAGATTGTTTAAATAAATTTCCAGTACAAAAGTGTAAAGGAGCATGCAATAATTGCTACTCCAGATCTGATGCAGCTCCAAAAAAATCACAATAAGATAAAGAACACAATAATAAAGAAAAACATTATATATATCTAAGATAGCTTATATTTAGATGGATTGTGTGTTCAATACATGATGCTAGATAGGACTGCCTGTACATAAGGTGACTGGCAGGAAGTGATAAAGCAGTGGTTGTGTGGGGTGTAGAGCAGTGGGTTAGTGGGTGGAGGTGTTAACTACCTTACTGATGAGGGAAAGTAAGTGTTCTTGAGCAGGTGTCCCCAAATTTTTTTGCACCGCAGACTGGTTTAATATTGACAATATTCTTGCGGACCGGCTGACCGGGGGGGTGGGGGGTAGGGTTGCCAACTTTCTCACTGTGTTTACCCCCGAGAAAGACTACCATGACCATAAAGCCTTGCGCGGGCACTTGTGTGCACATGGGTGACTTGCGCATGCGTGTACGTGCCGATTTTTTCCTACAAATCAGTTTTTGGCGATTCTGTTCAGTGAAACTACACTGTACATACATTATTTCTACTTTACATAGGCTGTGTATTTATCATATTATTCCTGCTTTTACTATATGTTAGCGTTATTTTAGGTTTTATGTGTTATTTGGTGTGATTTGGTAGGTTTTTTTTGGGTCCGGGAAAGCTCAAAAATTTTTCACATATAAATTAATGGTAATTGATTCTTCACTTTACACCATTTCGGCACGAAAGGTTTTATAGGAATGCTCTATCTTAGCGGGGGAAATACGGGACAAGGGCGGTCCTATATGGGACAAACCAATTTAGCCCAATATATGGGATGTCCCGGCTAATATGGGACAGTTGTCAACCCTAGTGGGGGGGGGGGGGTGTTAATCATGACCGGAATATAGGTGATAAGTCAACTAAAGGTCACTTATAAGTGGCTAATACACTCACTTTTGTTTCTAAAAAGGTTTATCTAACGAATTTAATATTAAACACACAGCGCATATTTTCCTCGCATGAATATAGTGATAAGTCAATTATAAGTCACTTAAGTCAATAGCATCATAATATTTTAAGTAACGTTTGGATATTAAACACACAGCACATATTTTCCCCGTATGAACATATAAGATCATTGCAACACACCAATATCGCTGAATCAGTGGGAGCCCTGGGATTGTTTCCCTGCAACAAGACGGTCCTATCGAGGGGTGATGGGAGACAGCGATATTCGAAGGGTATTCCTTATGTCTAGTCTATTCCGCAATTTAGTTTTCATTGCATTCATTGCAGAAAACCCCGCAGAGATATGTTGGAAATGGAAGCAACGTTTTCAGTACTTTCGTGGGTATCTCAGGATATTTAGCCTTGACTTTGATCCAGAATGCTGGCAGAGATGTTATGTCAAACATACTTTTCAGCCTGCTGTCATTTGCAAGTTTGAGGAGTTGATCTTCTTCCCGTGCTGACATGGATGACATGTGCGTCCAAGTTCAACAGTGAGCGTGACAGAGATTGAGGAAAGGTGCAGCTGACTCATATCACCAAGTCATATCGTTTCCTCGCCGCCTGGTACCGGTCCGCGGCCCGGTGGTTGGGGACCACTATTCTTGAGTCTGGTGGTCCAGGCGTAAATGCTACCATAAGACATAGGGGCAGAATCAGGCCATTCAGCCCATCAAGTCTGCTTCACTATTCCATCATGGCTGATCCTGGATCACACTCAACCCCATACAACTGCCTTCTCACCCTAACCTTTGGTGCTCTGACAAATCAGGAAACTATCAATTTTCGCTTTAAATATACCCACAGTCTTTGTCTTCAGCGCAGTTTGTGGCAGAAGATTCCATAGATTCACTACCTTCTGGCTAAAAAAATCCTCCTTACCTCTTCTAAAGAGCTTCCCCTCAATTTTGAGGTTGTGCCCACCTGTTCTGAATACCCCCACCATAGGAAACATTCTCTCCATATCTACCCTATCTAGTTCTTTCAACGTTTGGTAGGTTCGAATGAGATCACTCCACATTCTTTCAAATTCCAGTGAGTACAGGCCCAAAGCTGCCAAACGCTCCTCAAATATTAACCCTTTATTTCTGGAATCATCCTCATAAACCTTCTCTGGACTCGCTCCAGTAACAACACATTGTTTCTGAGATATGGGGCCCAAAATTGTTAACAGTACTCCAAGTGAGTCTTGACTAGTGGCTTATAAAGAGTCAGCATTATCTCCTTGCTTTTATATTCTATTCCCCTTGAAATAAATGCCAACATTGCATTCTCCTTCTTTACCGCAGACACAACCTGTAAATTAACCTTCTGGAAGTCTTGCATGAGGATTCCTAAGTCCCTTTGCACCTCTGATGTTGGAAACATCTTCCCATTTAGATAATAGTCTACACTATTGTTCCTTTTACCAAAAGCCATTATCATACATTTCCCAACGCTGTTCCATCTGCTACTGTTTTGCCCATTCTTCCAATTTGTATCAGTCCTGTTGTAATCACATTGCTTCCTTCCTCAGCACTACCTACCCCTCCAAACTTTGCCGCAATTCCATCAATTCCATAATCCAAATCATTGACAAACAATGTGAACAGTACCGATCCCAATACTGACCTCTGAGGAACATCACTAGTCATTAGCATTCAATCAGAAAAGGCCCCCTTTATTCCCACTCACTGCCTCCTGCCTGTCAGCCATTCCTCTATCCATGCCAGTATCTTTCCTATGTAGCCTACTCCCTGATGAGAGTGGGACAAAGAGTCCATGGGCACTTTTCTGTATATAGACTATGCATGTCCTTGATGGCTGGCAGACTAGTGCCAGAAATGTATTGGGCAGTTTGGATTACCCGTTGTAGAGATTTCCTGTCCAACACAGTGCAGTTTCTGTACCAAACAGTGATGCAGCATGTTATCATGCTGTCTGGCACACTAGATTATGAGTGGTCTGGGCAGGCTTTGTCCATCGAGGTTGGGTCAGGCAATAGCAGGGTGAAAAGTATCGGAGGACTGTGAGAATGTGGAACCAGCTGCTAACTGCCAGCTGAAGAGGTGGATGCAGGTACATTTGCATCATTCAAGAGAAGGATAAGAGAGGCCTGGAGGGTAACGGTCTGGGTGTAAGCTGATGGGACTAGACAGAAAACTAAGTCGGCATGGATTAGATGGGCTGAAGGGCCTGTAGCTGGTTTAGATGCGCTGAAAGGCCTGTAGATGTCCAGTTGGGCTGAAGGGCCTAAAGATGTCCAGATGGGCTGAAGGGCCTGTAGCTGGTCTAGATGGGCTGAAGGGCCTGTAGATGTCTAGATGGGCTGAAGGGCCTGTAGATGTCTAGATGGGCTGAAGAGGTTGTAGATGCCCTGATGCGCTGAAAGGCCTGTAGACGTCTAGTTGGGCTGAAGGGCCTGTAGATGTCCAGATGGGCTGAAGGGGCTGTAGTGCCCTGCATCTCTTTGACACAGTGATTTCAATGGGGATGGTTGGGTAAATATTCAGGGACAAACACAAAGATAAATTTGCTCTTATATTTTAAGTGATTCATTTTACTTTATGAAATTTTAATTTACCTTCATTTTTAACTGAATTTATGAAAACATTTTTAAAAATTTTATAGTAATTACTTTAGTTTCAACAGATGCTCTTAATAAGACCATAATATATAGAAGCAGAATTAAGCCATTTGGCCCATCGAGTCTGCTCTGCCATTTCATCATGGCTGATCTAATTTCCCTCTCAGCCCCAATCTCCTACCTTCTTCCGATACCTTCTCCCATCATACCCTGACCAGTCAAGAATCTATCAACCCCTGCCTTAAATATACATAAAGACTTGGCCTCTTCAGCTGCGTGTGGCAAAGAATTCCACAGATTCTCCACTCTCTGGCTAAAGAAATTCCTCCTCAGCTCCATTCTAAATGGACACCCCTCTATTCTGAGGCTCTGTCCTCTGGTCTTAGACATTCCCACTGTAGGAAACATCCTCTCCACATCCACTCTATCAAGGCCTTTCACTATAAGATAGGTTTCAATTAAGTCACTCCTCATTCTCCTGAATTTATCTGGCTCAGAGCTATCAAACATTCTTCATATGACAAGTCATTCAATTCTGGAATCATTTTCATGAACCTCCTTTGAACCCTCTCCATTTTCAGCACATCCTTTCTAAGAATAAGGGTCCAAAACTGCTCACAATGCTCCAAGTGAGGCCTCACCAGTGCTTTATAAAGTCTCAAAATTACTTGCTTGTACATTCTAGTCCTCTTGAATGAATGCTAATGTTGCATTTGCCTTCCAGACCACAGGCTCAACCTGAAAATTAACCTTTAGGGTATCCTGCACAAGTACTCCCAAGTCTCTTTGTGCTTCAGGTTTTTGCATTTTCTCTCCATTTAGAAAACAGTCAATCCTCTCACTTCTTCTACCAAAGTGTATGACTGTACACTTCCCGGCACTGTATTCCATCTGCCATTTCTATGCTAATTCTCCTAATTTGTCAAAGTCCTTCTGCACCCTCTCTACTTCCTCAACATTATCTGCCCCTCCACCTATCTTCATATGGTCTGCAAACTTTGCAACAAAACCATCAATTCCATCATCCAAATCATTGACATATAACATAAAAAGAATCGGTACCAACACGGACCCCTATAGAATACCAAGAGTCACCTGCAGTCAACTAGAAAGGTTCCCTTTATTCCCATTCTTTGCCTCCTGCTAATCAGCTACTGCTTTCTCCATGCTAGAATCTTTCCTGTAATTCCATGGCCTCATAGCTTGTTAAGCAGCCTCATGTGTGGCACCTTGTCAAAGGTCTTCTAGAAACCCAAGTGCATAACATCAACTGATTCTCCTTTGTCTATCCAACAGTTTTGTCAGGCAAGATCTTCCCTTGAGGAAACCTTGCTAACTAGGGCCTATTTTATCATGTGCTTCCAAATACCCTGAAACCTTACCCTTAATAATTGACTCCCAACATCTTCCCAACCACTCAGATTAACCGGCCTATAGTTTCCTTTCTTCTGCTTCTCTTCAAGAGCAGAGTGACATTTGCAATTTTCCAGTCTTCTGGAACCATCCAGAATATAATGATTCTTGAAATATCATTACTAATGCCTCCACAATCTCTTCAGTCATCACTTTCAGAACCCTGGGGTTTAAACAATCTGATCTAGGTGAGTTATCCACCTTCAGACCTTTCAATTTCCCAAGAACTTCTCTCTAGTAACGGTAACTTCACACACTTCTTGCCCCCTGACACCTGGAACTTCTACCATCTTGGTAATGTGTTCCACAGTGAAGACTGATGCCAAATACTAATTCAGTTCTTCTGCCATCTACTTGTCACCCATTACTACCTCTTCAGTATCGTTTTCCAGTGGTCTGATATCCACTCTCACTTCTCTTTTACACTTTTTCTATCTCAAGGAACTTCTGATATCCTCTTTAATATTATTGGATAGCTTACTTTCATATTCCATTTTTAGCTTCTTAGTGACTTTTAGCTGTTTTGTTTAAACCTCCTAATCCTCTAATATCCCAATAATTTTTGCTCTATTATATGCCCTCTCTTGGCCTTTATGTTGGCTTTGACTTATCTTGTTAGCCATGGTTGTGTCATCCTTCCTTAAGAATACTTCTTCCTCTTTGTGATGTATATATCCTATGCCTTCCAAATTGCTTCAAGAAATTCCAGCCATTGCTACTCTGCTGTCATCCCTGCCAGTGTTCTTTTCCAATCAATTCTGGCTTTCTCTTGCCTTTGTAATTCCCTTTACTCCATGGTAACATTGAAGCATCTGACATTAGCTTCTCCTTCTCAAATTTCAAGGTGAATTTGCTCATTTTATGACCACTTTTTCCTCAGGTTTTTTTTTACCTTAAGCTCTCTAATCTTATGATTATCTGACTACAGCTCTCTAATCTTATTATTGGATGTTTTAAAACCATGGTTTTGAAATCAAGAAGCTGAGTGAATAGACTTGAGGTGAGAGGGGAGAGATTTAATAGGAACCTGCCGGGCAATATTTTCACCTAGTGGGTGGACAGTATATGGAGTTAAGTGACAAGATATCCTTGTTGTGTTGCTGAGATTACACTGCTGGTCTGTAGGATGTGGAGTCGGAGCAAGATGCCAATGTAATTGTTTCACTGTCTTTGGTGTTGGTGTTGGTTTATTATTGTCACATGTATAGTACCAAGATACAGTGAAAGGCTTGTCTTGCATATTGTTTACATGGATCAAGTGATTACACAGACCACTTTCCTGGAATAGGGGTAGCCAACCATTGTTATGACATGGACCCCTACCATTAATGACAGGTCTGTGAATCCCAGATTGGGAACCCCTGATCTAGGAAAAGGAAAGGTGCATCGCATCCGGAGTTTCTCGGGTTAGCGGACAATTTCCCTCCACGCCTCTCTGACATAGTGGGGAACCATGTACGAGGCAAGCTACAGCAGTGGTTTTCCATTGCCTTCTGCCACGTGATCACCAGCTGGTAAGAGATTACCAGCTTGTAACCCAGCACGGATGGAAAGCATGCAGTGGAGCTGGCTGGATTTGTACTCGGGACCTTACATCCTGAAGTCTGGCACTGGTGCCACTACACCACCAGCTGGGCCCCTGATCTAGAATAAGGTGAAATAATAACGATGCAGACTATAGTGTAAAAGCTACCGGAAAAGTTCAGGGCGGATAGACGATAAAGTACAAGATCATAATAAGGTAGGTTGTAAGGTCAAGGATCATTTTATCGCAAAGAGGTCCATTCAAGAGTTGAACATCAGTGGGTGAGACCCTGTCCTTGATCCTTGTGGTACCAGATCTTCAGGTGCATTTTCTGCCTGATGGTAGAAGAGAGAAAGGAGAGTATATGTTTGGGGTGGATAGGGTCTTTGTTACACACATTTCTGAAGGACGAGGGCTTGACTGAGTTGGATATGACCCATAGGTTCTTGTTAAGATGAGATGCAAACTTTTTCCACTCAGTTTCCCTGAATGTTGAAACTCATCCTTCCCCTCTATTGTTATAGAAATAGTTTTTTGATTGCCTTCTTTGTGTAATCCTCAGTCTAGCTGCATCTTTTCAACTACTAACAGCTAATAATAACTGGTAATGGCACCCTCCTCTGCACATCAGTCCTCAGAGACCCAGGTTCAAACCTGACTTGCAGTGCTGTCTGTGTGAAGTCTGCATGTTCTCCCTGTGACCGTATTTGTTAATGTTAGCCTCTCTTTGGGATTTTAAACTGAGGTCCATTCACTCAGAAGGAGCTGGAGAAAGGTTTTCGGGAGTATTAAGTTTTCTGGGACCACCAGTAGATCCACTGCTTCATATTTCCACCGGTCCACATTGAATCCTCACCTCGGGTGCTGTCTGGTTAGAGTTCTCTCTGTGACCAAATGGATCTCCTCAGGTGCTCCAGAATCCTTCCACATCTCAAAGGTGTGCATGTTTGCCAGTTAAATGGTCACTGTAAATTGCCTCTAGTGTCTGGGCAAGTGGAAGAATCCAGGAAGAATTGCAGGAAGTCAGAATCAGAATGAAAATCAGGTTTATTTATCTGATTTATATATATACACGGCAGGGGTTCAGTGTAAGACATAAACATATTAACATGGTCTACAATAAAAAAAAACTAACGCAAATGAAGAAGAGTGATGTAGTGTTATTGGGATCATGAACCAGTTCAGAAATCTGATGGCGGAGACAAAGACACAATTCCTTAAACATTGGGTGAGCATCTTCCGCTCCTGTGTCTCCTCCCTGATAATAATGCTGAGAAGAAGGCATGACCCAGTTGGTGAGGGTCCTTAATGATGAATGCTGTCTTCTTGAAGCACTGCCATTTAAAGATAAGCTCAATGTGGGAGAGGCTAGTGCCCATGCTGGATCGGACTGAGTCGACAACCCTCTGCAGCATCTTTTAATCCTGTGCATTGGAGCCTCCACACCAGGGTAATGGTGCAACCGGTCCGCGTGCTTTCCAAAGAGCCTGTGGTGACAGACTTCACATGACCAACAGCCACTGGTGTGCTTTCTTCATGATCACATTGATAGGTAGAGCCCAGGACAGATCCTCTGTCAGCTAAATTAATCAGCTACTATCACTATGTTTAAAGGCAAGGCACTGAAGGATATGGACCTAATGATGGTAAACAAGTCTAGTCATAGAGTCATACAGCACAGAAGAACCTTCAGCCCATCTTTTCCATGCTGACCAAGATTCCCATCCAAGCCATTCTCATTTTCCCATGTTTGACCATATCTTTCTAAACCATTCCTATCCATGTTCCAGTCCAAGTACCTTTTAAATCTATGTGTCACAACCACCTTCACTGGTAGCTTATTCCATAGACTGTCCATTCACCTGTTTGGGCTGCAAAGGTGGTGAGACACAGCAATGCTTTGCAGGCAGCAAGCAAAACTACTAACAATTCTACTAAATGTACTTTCTCGGGCCTACAATCACTGTAATCTGCAGCCTGTAATTTCCACTGGGGGATGGGCTTTTGAACCATCTGTACGACCTGGTGTTTCTGTGGTATCCTGAATTGGACTCAAGAATACGAGTCCAGCTGTGGCAGCCATTGCTGGAGCAGACTAGGGGCCAGGTTGATACTTTGGGCAAGAACAAAGTGGCGGCACTCACCCGAGAGTGGATAACAAAGCCAGATTTAAAAGGTTGTCATTGAGGGTGAGGGCAGAGGGCAAATCGGTGTTCAACTTTTCTCGCCTCAGTGCTGAACTGAATCTGCAACCATTAGGCTCCTGGACTGTCTGCAGTGCTGAACTGGCTCTGTGGCTCTGTTCTTACTCTGGGGACTCTGCAGTTTATGTTCTGTGTGTAACCCTCAGGTTCGCCCGGTGGTGATAGTCTGGAGAAGACAGTCTCTGGCCTCACCAAACGTGTGAAATCTGAATTGCAAAACCTCTTGTTTGTGTGGGTACTGTGTGATCTGTTCCCCATTACAAGTCAGTACCACAAAACAACAGACAGTACACCATGTGCAATTAAATGATTTAGCTTTATGATTCTTAATTTGACTAAAGGGTAGGTAAAGGAAAAACAAAAAGAAAAGGGTCCATTTTAATTTAACAGTCTAATGAGCACGTTGGAGCTCACAGTTTCCCTTCCGCTGGTCCTCCATCGATTTCCCCCAGGCTTCGTCGACTCGTGGCCCCACTCCATGTCCACTCTGTCCTGCAGCCTATGACCTCTATGTTCTGGCATCTTCTCTCTCCATCTTCCGCCGAACAAAAAAAAAACCCAGATCACCTCGTTCTCAGGCACACATGAAGAAAAAAACACTCCCTTCATTGGACACCACACATTCTGAAGTCCTTGTTATCTCTAGCCATAACCCAAACACTGCTGCCACAGAAAAATCATTACATTAGCAGTGAAACCTTTCCCAGGGTGTTATACGTGGATTGTTTGTCTGCTATTTTTTTTATTGTTTGCACAATTTGCTGTTTCTTTTTCTCACATTGGATCTGTGGTGCGTGCAGATTTTTGTAAATTCTATCGTGTTTGTTCATTTTGTGGCTGCCTGCAAGAAGATGGATCTCAAGGCTGTACATGGTATGCATACTTAGATCGTAAATTTACTTTGAATTTCGATCCTCTGGGTGAAAAGGATTTTCCTCAAATTTCAATTAACTCTCTCCCCTCTCACCTTAAACCTGTGCCCTCTTGTTCTTGATTCCCCATCTTGTTACTGTATTGTCACACACTGTTCCCTCTGGGGAGAACAACATAGGATTGGTGTGTAATGGTGTCAAATAGTCACTGAGTAACCAGTGGGTTAAAGGACCTGTATCTATACAGTATGACTCCCTCACGTATATCCAGCTGATTCACTTCAGTGTAAGATAGATCACCATGCCATCTAGCTTATTGTTGTTTGTGGCTCCTGCTTCCTAGCTGCTGTGCTCCTGATGACAGCAGCTGGACGTTTTCTTTTAACCTACTTCCATGGTGGACAAGAGCTGGAGGTTGTGATATAAAAGCAAATGTTTCCTTTCGCTGGAGTGAGCCAGCTCTCTATTCACTGGAAGAATTTACTGCACTGACTTTGAACAGATGGTGTACAGACAAGATGCCATTGTGCAATATTTCTCCCTTTGCAGCAACTAGGGTCAGAATGATATTTCTGTAAATCATTTGGGAGTTTGAGCTGATGTTGGTGCCCATGGGAAGTAAAATGTCAGTGAGTAGTGAAAATCATTTCATTTATCCACCACTTGGCTGCCTCAGATTGTGTTCCATGGGCTAATTCAGCACAATTAACAGTGTTGTTTGTTTATTCTTATGCTTTTGACTGACAGTGGCTTTGTGAAATCCAGGGCAAGATCACGGTAAATAGGTCAAACCAAATACAGTTCTCAGATGAAAGTCCAGTAAATTATACTGAAGGTGCCTGATTGTGGTGGGGTGCTTGTAGCAGACATGCCTTAAGGCAGCTTGGAAGAAACAAATTGTTATGTATTCATGTATATTTTAACCCTTAAGGGTTAAAATGCGAGACGGCATTCTGGGGAGAAGACTTACAAGTGAAATAAACAGCAGCATTTTTGTCCCTCATATCTCCGTCTCCGGTGTGTGTTATTCATGGCCTCCCAGCTTACCTGTACCAGAAATATAACAACTGGCGATGAGGTGACAAGTCTTTACACACCTTCGGCAAGCTGGTTCCTTAAGGTGGTTATAGCCAGGGGTGTTAGTGGGAAGAAGCTCCCACTATCTATTAAAACCTCCAAATGGCGTGCGCATTAAATAGCCTCTAACAACCAAGTCCAGCTCCTGGCCTGCACGTGTGGCTTAGCTACGAAACCTGGCAGGACCATTTCTAACTGACAGGAGAAAGGGTTACAAAAAGGCAGATTACTAGCGCCTTAAAGACAGTCGCTTCGGGCAAATGAGATTTGTCAGCTCATGTAGGAGAAGGAAAACGTTGATGTAAAACTGCTGCTGCCTTGCGGCTATACCCACTCACGGGTAAGGTTTCGGGAGTAAACCCTGAGTGAAAAGTCACAAGTCAGAGTCCCTAAGGCAGTCCTCCATCGAGTTCAATGTTGACTGGCAACTCTTATGATGGGACTGGTGCCAATTCTATTGGTCTCTGCCATTCCTTTGGATTCATCAGCTGTGTGGAGAAGGGGAGTCTGCTACACGGGCAATTGCTTGCTCTACGTATTGTACTGCCCTGGCTTGCGTAGCACGTAGACAGCTGGAATGCAACATCCACACTCAACTTGGACCAATGGAGGACCTCCCTTTTGCTAAAATAGTCCGCGGGCAAAGCTGACGGTGTACCGCTGTGTAATGTAGGTGTGCGAAAAGAAAACGGCTGCAGGAAGCTTACTGAGTGAAGAATCTGAGGGGAGAGATCGAGTAAAACAAATAACAGAAGGAAAGAGAGACTTGATTTTTCTGGAGCATGATTGTGTTTGAAAATGGCAACAGTATTTGGAAGTACGGGGCCGTATGACACAATAACAGAACAATGGAACTCGTACACTGAAAGATTTGAATATTTTGCCCTGGCAAATCAAATTTCAGATGATATTTGTGTTCCATTGTTACGTGATATACTCATATGTGAACTGTGTAGTGAGGCAATTCAGAAACATTTGTATACAAAAGACAGACTAACATCACAGAAGACAATTGAGATTAGTACACCTATGGAGATTGCAGCTAAAGAAGTACAGCTGTTAAGCACATCTTCCCAAGTTCTTAAGTTTCTACTGACCTTAAGAATACGACTCCTGCTGGCAATCAATGTTACCATTGTGGCAAAAGAATGCCGGCATAAAGATTTGGATGGCCCAAGCTGTGGCAAAGCAGACATATTGAACATGCCTGGAGAAGCAAAAAGACTCTGTCAACCAGAAACTTTGTAATATAGAAAAATGACTTTTGGAAAAACAAAAAGAAACAGCGAACAGGTTGGAGCATACCGAGGATGGACTGACTGACTCTCCCTCTGTGGTAGAAGAAGCTGTTCCAGAACACAAAGACAGCCATTGGGTGACCCCACCACTGGTTGGGGCCACACTGAGGATGCAGGTGGACATGGGTGCTGCAGTATCACTGGTGTCAGAGACAGCTTACAAGGAGAAATTGCAGTATCTCACCCCAGAAGAGGCAAGGTCGACTTTGAAACGGTGAAGTTGTTCTAGTGAGGGTAGTGTACATGTTACAGTGGAGGTTAACAAGCAGAGAAAGAATCTTCCGCTGTACATTGTTAAAGGTAGTTATCCAGTGTTTCTGGGCTCTCATGGTTGGAGCAGCTCAAACTCAACTGGCACGAAGTGCACTTGACCAGGGGTCCCCAACCTTTTTTGTACTGTGGACCAGTTTAATATTGACAATATTCTTGCGGACCGGCCAACCTGGGGGGGGGAGGGGGCGGGGGTAGGGTAGGGTTGCCAACAGACAAGAGTAGCAGTCAAATACGTTGTGTTTACCCAGAGAAAGACTACAATGACCATGAAGCCTTGCGTGGGCACCAGTGCGCATGTGTGTACTTGCTGATTTTTTTTCTGCAAATCATTTTTGGCGATTCTGTTTGGGGGGGTGTTAATCACGACCAGAATATAGGTGATAAGTGGCTAACACACTCAGTTACATTTCTAAAGGGTTTATCTAACAAATTTAATATTAAGCACACAGCGCATATCTTCCTCGCATGAATATAGTGATAAGTCAATTATTAGGGGAGGACAAGGGAGCTTGAAGTAAGTGTTGAATGAACTTCCAGTTGAAGTGGCAGAAGCAGGTTCGATACTACCATTTAAAGAAAAATTGGATAGGTGTATGGACAGGAAAGGAATGGAAGGTTATGGGCTGAGTGCAGGTCGGTGGGACTAGGTGACAGTAGCATTCGGCACGGACTAGAAAGGACAAGATCGCCTGTTTCTGTGCTGTAATTGTTATATGGTTATATAAGTAAGTCAATAGCATCATAACATTTTAAGTAACGTTTGGATATTAAACACACAGCACATATTTTCCCCGTATGAACATATAAAATGATTGCAACACACCAATATCTCTGAATCAGTGGGAGCCCTGGGCTTGTTTTCCTGCAACGACACGGTCCCGTCAAGGGTTGATGGGAGACGGCGATACTTGAAGGAGGTTCCTTATGTTCAGTCTATTTCTCAATTTAGTTTTCGTTGCATTCATTGCAGAAAACTCCGCTTCGCAGAAAAATGTTGGAAATGGAAGCAACGTTTTCAGTGTTTTCATGGCTATCTCAGGATTGTTAGCCTTCACTTTGATCCAGAATGCCGGCAGAGATGCTATGTCAAACATACTTCTCAGCCCGCCGTCATTTGCAAGCTCCAGGAGTTGATCTCCTTCCCGCACTGACATGGATGACGCGTGGGTAATAACCTCGTGTGCGTTCAAGCTCAACAGTGGGCGTGACAGGGAATGAGAAAAGGTGCAGCTGACTCATATCGCCAAATCATATCGTTTCCTCGCAGCCCAGTAGCACATGCTTTGCGGCTCGGTACTGGTCCGCGGCCTGGTGGTTGGGGACCGCAGCACTTGATTGGTGAGAGCACAGGTCAACAAGTGGTATAGAAGAAATACACAGAAGTAGTCAATGGGGAACTGGACAGTATGAAAGGAATCACTGTTATGTTGGCTGTTAAGCCCGGCACAACACCCAAATGCCAGAAGGCAGGACCCATTCCGTACAACTTTAAACCAAAGGTAGAGGCTAAATGGAAAGACTAGTCCAGAGTAGGTTACTGGAGCCAGTGTATGTAAGCAAATGGGCAACTTCAGTGGTTGCCACCCTAAAAAGGCTTTGTGGAGACTTCTAGGTAACTATTAATCCAGTTCTTACAGCTGAACAGTACCCTCTTCCCCTCATTGATGAGCTTTTTGCAGGATTGGCCAGAGGACATACAATTAGCAAGATTGACTTGTGTCAAGTGTACTTACAGATGCACGTAGCCCAGGGTCACAGGGACTGTTAACCATAGTGACCCACGAAGGAATGTTCAGGTACTGAAGGCTTCTGTTTGGCATCACCTCGGCTCCTATGCCGTTTCAGGGAGTTATGGACCAGACGCTGGGTGGATTGACAGGGATGCAAAGGTATTTGGATGAATTATTCATTGTAATGTATGGATCTATTTTTCTTAGAGCAATGACTGCCCTCTTATTGATCCGTTGTCTACACTTGGGCATTGTTCTCTCTCTCTCTCTCTCTCTCTCTCGCTGCAATGTGAAGATGCCATTTAAAGCCATCTCCCGGGTGCGTACTTTTATTTAATTGATATGTACTACAGCAGACTGTTTTCTAAGATACCATTAGAGAAGACCTCAGTGATGCTAAAGACTTACACAGGTGAAAAAGTATCTCCCAAAGGCAAACTGGAAGTAAATATGATGTATGGAGGAAACACAACAGTTAGAGCTTTATGTATTGAAAAGTGGAGGGCCAGCACTTTTTGGAAGTGAATGGTTGAGAAAAATCCAACTAGACTGGCATTCAATCAAAGCTCTCAATGTGGCATCAACAAGCAACTGCAGCCCAAATGGTAGCACTAACCAGAGACTGGCACAGCTGCTTAATGCTAGTCAGAAGGTGTTTGAGAAGGGAATAGATAAACAGATCGAAGACTTGGCCAAAAGCTGTTCGGGCCAAAAAGTTCAAGATGCATCCCACGGATACCGTTACACCTGTAGGAGTGGCCATTGTCACCACAACAAAGAGAACATATTGACTCTGCTGGGCCATTCATGGACTCCATGTTCCTGATTGCTGTGGATGCTCATTCAAAGTGACCGGAGTTTATACCAATGAAGTCAACCACCTCAGCAAAGACCATCTCTGCTCTAAGGAATATCTTCTCCAGAGATGGCTTACCACAACAAATTGCGAGTGACAATGTACCACAATACATGTTAGAAAAAATTCGACTGTTCATGAAGAAAAATGGCATCAGACATTTCATGTCAGCTCCTCACCGCTCAGCAACAAACGTGTTAGCTGAGAGGTTTATTCAAACCTTCAAGATGTCCACTAAAGTGGTGGACAAGAAGGACATTTCTCTACCGATCAAGTAGGACAAATTCCTGTTTGTGTAATGGAACTCTGTTCATGCGATGACAAATCAAACACCTGCAATGCTGTTCATGAACAGGAATCTGAGATCTCACATAGACCTCCTAAGACCAGATCTACAGAGGGAAGTGCAGAATAAACAGTTCAGCCAGTTGCCAAGTGAAGCCGGGAGGAGCTCCGAGGTTGGACAGGAAGTCCTAGTACATGATTACCGAAAAGACAAGTGGACACCTGGTAGGATAACTACAAGAAATGGACCTCTGAAGAACACAGTGGATGTCGGAGATCAGACATGAAGATGTCATGTGGACCAGACACTGGATGTTCAACCGAAGAACACACCTGATTGGACTGCATCCAACAAGATGGACACATTACAATCAACTGACTTACCTCTCAGTGATGATCATGTCACTGTCAGCAACGCGACACTGGAAACTGAGAACATTGTCTTAGACAAGAGAGCTGCCAACCTGATGCCAGTCCTCAAGTCCAGGGCTGTGACGAGAATCTTATCGTAGACAAGACACTTACCGAATCTGATGCCACTCCACAGGTCTAGAGGCGCTATCCTGAAAGAAACAGAGCTCCACCCAATAGACTGAACCTTCAGACCTGTGAAGTTAGTGATGGGCTGTTATAGTGAAAGCGTGTTTATTTGAAATATGGGTTTATGGAAGGGAAATTGAATGGTTTATAAATACGCAGCTTTAAGGTGCATTAATCTAAGGGGGAGGAAATGTAATATATGGATTTATTTCTTTTAAAGCAATGCTCCTCCTCCCTTAGCACTACATATTCATCTGTTGTCTGTGCATGCATCTCTCTCTCTCTCTCTCTCTCTCTCTGCAATGTGACACTACAAGGACTCAAGGAGTGTGAGCTAAGGGTCCGGAAGGACAAGTGTAGTTCTTTTCTGACCTTTGACTGAATATTTACTCCAAAACAACCCATAAAAAAGACAAATTTGATCACCCAATATACAGAGAGAATAAAAAAACAAATCATGCAAACAATAATCGCAAACATATAGCATTCTGGACTGAAGTTTACAAAGAGAGTCCGAGACCCACAGTTCACCACAGAGCCGAGTAAAGAACATGGAGCAGTGAGTTGAACCAGCCCACCCCTCACCTCAGCCCCTGACACCTTGACCTTTTTCATCTAGCCTGGCACCTAAATCAACATCCAAACTCACCTCGATACACTCGATACGGAAGAAATAAATCAACACTCTGGAGAGATAGGCTGTGAAGAGGCTTTTAAAAAGGCTAAAGCAGCTTTGAAGCATTCACACACTTCCTGCAGTCATTGCCCATACAGTTGGGCTGTGACGCATCACCCTGTGGTGTGGGGGCAGTTATCTCATACTTCCTGTCACTTTCGCATCAAGAATATTAAGCAAAGCAGAAAGCTGCCATGCCCAGATTGAGCAGGAGGCATCCACAATTGTTCTTGGAGTTAAGAAATTCTCTTTGGTCGAAGACTTACACGAGGGACTGATCATCACCACTTGACGTCAATTTTTGGTCCACATGAGGGCATTCCTTCCCTAGCTGCTGGTCGAGTGCAATGTTGGGCTCTGTTCCTATCAGGAGGTCCGCCCACCATTCGAATGCTGATGGGCTATCCTGAATTCCTTTAGCTGTCCCATCCCAGAAAGGGGTAGTTTTTTTACTTCAAGGAAGTACCTACAGCACCAACAACTGTGGCCCAGGTCAGGAAGCACCACATACCGACTGTGTTATATCTAAAGATGCAGACGTGCTAACTCATGAATGAGAAAGAGAGCCAACAATAGAACTGAAACCTTTCCAGGCTCGATGGAAGGAGCTCACAGTCCAATCAGGATGTTTACTCTGGGGCTTCTGTGCTGCCATTCCTCCACCATTAAGAAAGCAAGTGCCTGACGAGCTACATGCAGGACACTGTGGTGTAATGCAAATGAAAGATATCACATGCAGCTAATTCTGGTGACCAGGACTGGACGTAGCCATCAAAAAGAAGGCCAATGCATGTCCACATTGTCAACAACTGAGAAATGTTCTTCAATGCGAACTTTTGCATCCATGGGAATGGCCTGAAGAACCATGGCCGAGGACTCACATAGACTTAGCAGGACATGTAGAAAGCCATATGTTCTTGGTCGTAGTGGACACACACGACAAATGGACCAAGGTTTCCACCATGAAAAACACTGCATCTGAAAAATATATTGGGGAGCTTCATTCCATCTTCCTTTATGGGCTTCCTCAACAGCTTGTAAGTGACAATGGCCCACAACTCCTGTCTGGAGTTCAAGGGATTTGTGGAAGCAAGCTGTATTTAGCACATCAAGTCAGCATTATATCATTCAGCCTTTAATGGCCTTGCTAAATGATTTCTTCAAACAATGAAACAACTCCTCAAGAATTCAATGGGAAGTGGATACCTCAGCTAGTGTCTTAGCACTTTCTTGCTGACGTACCACATCACACCTCATGCCACCATCAAAATGGCTCCAGCCACTGCACTGATGAAAAGATAGCTTTCCACCTGGCTAGACCCGTTCAGATCCCCATACACAAAACAAATTGTACTAAATGAACAGAAACCACATGCAGAGAGACGTGCCAAAGAAAAGAACAGAAGGTTCACAGAAGGAGAGAGAGTACTTGCTCAGAACTACATCTCTGGAACTAAGTGGATACTGTTCCCGTGGTGGCACAAACTAGTCTTGTGTCGTACACAGTGGAAACTCGTAACCACAACATCTAGAGAAGGCACATGGACCAGCTGTTCCCTACTTCTGAGGCTAGTGGAAGCCAACACAAACTGACCAATCCAGATCTAGTTGTGAAAATGGGAGAGAATTCTGAAACAATGACTGCAGAATCTCCGCTAAGACCAAATGACACAGCCAGTGTTCCCCCCCATCACCTGTGCTTTCTGAGATGCTATCCACTGACAATGCAATACCGAAATAGTCTATCCTCTTTCCCTAGTTTATAAACAAAAATGTTCTTTGTTATTGGATGAATTTGAAGATTATTCTATTGAAAGTTAATAGTTCAGCTGCTGGTCTGTGTTTGGGAAGGGCGAGAAACCTCTAAAATAAGGCAGGAAGGGTTATGTTGGATCTCTGTTTAATTTCTGACTCTTTGGGTTCTTCCAGGAGTCAAAAATGGTGAGCAGTTTGAATTCTAAGTTTTCAGTTTATTTTAGAGACCAAACAATAAGCAAGCTAAATATAGAGTTGGGAAACGATGCTGAGAAGGGAATTAATGCTAAGACAAAGGAATAAAGATGGCGCTTCTGAAAACTCTATCACTTTTAGCTAAGTTAAACAAAATTATAAGATAGGCATGAATGAGTTAATAGGTTATGTAATTAAAACGATTATATTACATAGGTATTGTGCTAATACTTTACCAATGAAAAATGAGAAAGGAGATAAACCGTTAGTTTAGCTGCTATACCGCTTTCTGCCAGTGAGTGAGAAAAGTACAAGTTTGTTAAAAGGTACAAATCATACAATGCCTTATTAAAACAGTGTTTTCCAACAGATATGTTATATATTCATGTATATTTTGACCATTGCAGGATACAGTCAGTCTTCCCTATGTGCTATGTACTGAATGCAATTAAATTAGCCAGTCTGGGTAGATGATTTACAATTAAACAGCTGCACGTTTGTCTCTCACATCTCCGTCTCTCAGGTGTGTTATTTGCAGCCACCTGGCTTCCCAGTACCACAAAATAACACAAATGGAAAGGTCAAATCTGTTGTCCAGCCTGAGAGGTGTCAATAAGTCAGAGAGAAAGACCCTCCGGCTAGTTACTTCACAACAACCATCAGCCACACTAATCCTACAGAACATAAATCCAATTGTTCTCATCCCTACTTCCTTCAAGATTTGTGAGAATGTTGCCAGCGCACGAGGGTCTGAGTTGCAGGGAGGGACTGAGCAGGGTAGGATTTTATTCATAGAGCAAAGAACATAGAACAGCACAGAACAGGATGAAGGTAACTTGGCCCATGATAAAACAGGGAGAGAGAGAGAGTGAGAGGAGAGAGGGGGGAGAAGGGGGGGAAGAAGAAAGGGAGGGGAGGGGAAGGGGAGAGAGAGAGGAAGACGAGGGGTAGAGAGAGGAAGGGAAGGGGAGAGAGAGAGTGGTAGGGAGAGAGAGGGGAGGGAGAGGGGAGGAAGGGGGAGGGGGGAGGGGGGAGAGGGAGAAAGAATCTGTGGGGGCCAAGTACATTTAAAATGTACATTTGGGCTCATTTAAGATGGAGGTTGATAGGTTTGTGTTTGCTATAAGGTTGAGGGTTATGAGGAGAAGGTAGAGAATGGGGTTCAAAATAAATCAGCCATGGTGGAGGAGACAATGTGCCAAGTGCACTAATTTTGCTCCTATATCTTTTCTTGTGAAAAAGATAATGAGGTAGAGTTCATGGACCATTCAGAAATGGAATGTCAGAAAGGAAGACGCTGTTCCCTGATCACAGTAATGAGAAAAGGTTATGTCCCACACAGTGACAGTCCTTAATGATGGATGCTGTCACCTCTGGGCCATTTGCTGTTGGAATGATTTCAATATCCTCCCCACAGTTTGTGGGAAATGGATTCTTTTGAATTCTTCCTTATTGGACCTCTTGGTAAGCATGTATGCCTTTACGATAAACTTCTGTCACTGAGGGTAACCTGGGAAGGTTGATAACCGAGGGAAGGTTAATGAGGCATTAATAACATTCACCAGCCACTTGCCACTGATTACCTACCTTCGGGATGCACTAAATAAGATAAGAAAACAATAATTTTTTCTGAAATGCTGCATGCTGATCATGTTAAATGGTCAGGAAGGACTCACTATAATCGATCATGTCTTTTCCACTGATATTGGCTACTTTTGTGTCATTTATTTCCATGGTTCATCAAACTGCATGGTGTTATGTTGCTGCTGAACGCATTAATGTTCTTCCAAAATTGTTCTCTGCCTCAAAGCTTTCTTTCTTGAAACGGCAAAGGTCTAGTAGTCAACATGTCTGTGTGATCTCCCGTTACACACTCAGTGGCCACTTTATTAGGTACACCTGTATAGCTGCTTATTAATCCAATTCTCTAATCAGCCAATTGTGTGGCAGCGACTCAATGCATAAAAGCACGTAGACGTGGTCAAGAGGTTCAGTTGTTGTTCAGACTAAGCATCAGAATGGGGAAGAAATATTTGAACAGTGGCCAATTAGCAATCAGAAGCATGACAAGATGTACCTCACTCAGGTTTGCTGTTATGAGTACATAAAGCACTGACTTGTGGCAGTTTGGCATTTGAATAGTGATCCGGATTGATTGTCAAGAAAAAATAAAAATAAGGCAGGGGTAAACCTTGGAGTAGCCTTTGTTGGAGTGGACAGTATTAGAGTAGTTATTTGAGGCTTCAGTGAGGACAGGCTTGAGTGATTGAAGGCAAATCATCTGTAGGTAGATGTTTTTTCCAGTTTCCTTATTGTTTCTGTCTTTATATTTGCAGAGTTAGAACAGTAGGGATGTCAAGTAAGATAGTTGAATGCTCATCTTGTGGGATTTAGGAAGGCAGGGAGACCTCCAGACAACTTCACGACAACATGTGCAGCCAGCTGAGTAGCAGCTAAGCAGTTAATAGTTGGAGCTGGAACTGGAACTGGATGGATGCCGGATCATTCGGGAGGCTGAGGGGGTAATAGATAGGGCATAGAGAGGTCATATTCAGAGGCAGTTACACCCAAGGTGCAGGACACAGGAAACTGGGTGACAGTCAGGAAGGGGAAAGGGGTTAAGGAGCCAGTGCAGAGTACCCCTGTGGCCATCCCCCTTAACAACGGGTATATCATTTTGGATAGTGTTGGGGGGATGACGTAGCAGAGAAAAGTCACAGCAGTCATGTTTTTGACACAGAAATGAAGGAAGAGAAGCAAGTTGTGTTGATCGGGGATTTGTTAGTTAGGGGTACAGACAGGAGGTTCTGTGGGCAAGAACGAAATTTCCAGATGGTATGTTGCCTCCTGGGTGCCAGGGTCTGGGACATCTCAGACTGAGCACTCAGCATTCTTAAATGGGACAGCCAAGAGCCGGAAGTTGTGGTCCACGCAGGTACCAATGACACAGGTAGGTAGGAAGACTGACAAGGTTCTGCAAAGTGAGTTAAGAGAGTTAGGTGCTAAGTTAAATGAGAGGACCTCGAGGGTTATGATTTCAAGATTGCTACCCAGGCCTCTTGGCAGTGAGGCCAGAAATAGGAAGATCATACAGTTTAACACGTGGCTAAGGAGTTGGTGTAGGAGGGAGGAGATCAGATTTTTGGATCACTGGGTTCCCTTCCAGGGAAGGTGGGAACTACAGAAGAAACAGTTTGCACCTGAACGGAGGGAGCTGCTAATATCCTAGCAGGATGGTTTGCTAGTTCTACATGGGGGGAGGAGGTTAGGGCAAGTTTAAACTAGAGTCGCGGAGGGATGATAACCAGAGAGCCAGATCAGGTAGTAGAGTGGTTGTAGAGACAAATGTTGTTTAGACCTCAGACAAAGTCCGGAATCAAAAGGTTGAGCATGGTGCAACTAGTGTCCTGAGCAGTGTGTACTTCAATGTAACAAGTATAATCGGAAAGGCAGATGAGCTCAGGGCATGGATCAACACATGGAATTACGATATTGTAGCCATTACAGTAATCAGGACGGACAGGACTGGGCCGCTCAGTATTCCGAAGTTCCATTATTTCAGACATGACAGAGCAGGAGGGATTAAAGTGGGAGTTACTAGCCAGGGAAAATGTCATGGCAGTGCTCTGTCAGGACAGACTGGAGAACTTGTCCAGTGAGGCTTAACGGGTGGACCTGAGGAATAAGAAAGATAATACCAGTTTAATGGGGCGATATTACAGACCACCCAAAAGTCCATGGGATGTAGAGAAACAACTTCATAGAGAGATTGCAAACCACTACCAAAGACATAGGGTTGTTATAGCCGGTGATTTTAACTTTCTACATATTGACTGGGACTCCCAAACTGTAAAGGGACTAGATGGGAGAGAGTTTGTCAAATGTGTTCAGTAAAGTTTCCGTAATCAGTACACAGAAGTCCCAACGAGAGAGTGTGTGATACTTGATCTCTTATTAGGGAAGGAAACAGGGCAAGTGGCAGAACTTTGTGTAGGGGAACATTTTGCATCTAGTGATCATAATGTCATTAGTTTCAAGGTAATTATGGAAAAGCATAGGTCTGGTCTGCGGGTTAAGATTCTAAATTGGAGAAAAGCCAATTTTGATGGTATCAGAAAGGATCTGGCAACTGTGGATTGAGACAGGTTGTTTCCTGGCAAAGGTGTGCTTGGTAAGTGGGAGGACTTCAAAAGTGAAATTTTGAGAGTACAAAGCTGGTATGTGCCAGTCAGAATAAAAGGTAAAGATGACAAATTTAGGGAACTTTGTTTTTCAAGAGATATTGAGGCCCTGGTTAAGGTATAAAGGAGGTGCATAGCAGGTAAAGGCAGGTAGGAACAAATGAGGTACTTATGGAGTATAAGAAATGCAAGAGAACATCTAAGAAAGAAATCAGGAGGGCTAAAAGAAGGCAAACATGAGGAAATCTGCAGATGCTGGAAATTCAAGCAACATACACAAAATGCTGGTGGAACGCAGCAGGCCAGACAGCATCCATAGGAAGAAGCACAGTCGATGTTTCAGGCTGAGACCCTTTGTCAGGATTAACTGAAAGAAGAGATAGTAAGAGATTTGAAAGTGGGAGGGGAAGGGTGAGATCCGAAATGATAGGAGAAGACAGGAGGGGGAGGGATGGAGCCAAGAGCTGGACAGTTGATTGGAAAAAGGGATACAAGGCTGGAGAAAGGAGAGGATCATGGGACAGGAGGCCTAGAGAGAGAGAAAGTGGGAGGGGAGCACCAGAGGAAGATGGAGAGCAGGCAAGGAGCGATTGTGAGAGGGACAGAGAGAGAAAAAAAGGAAAAAATAATAAATAAACGTTAATGAACATTGACTTCCCTAACCTCCGTTAATGCCCCTCCTCCCATTCTTACCCCATCCCGTATTTAATATTTATTTATTTATTTATTTTTCCTCGCTCTCTCTCTTTCTTCTCTCTCTGTCCCTCTCACAATCTCTCCTTGTCTGCTCTCCATCTTCCTCTGGTGCTCCCCTCCCCCTTTCTTTCTCTCTAGGCCTCCCATCCCACGATCCTTTCCCTTCTCCAGCCTTGTATCCCTTTTGCCAATCAACTTTCCAGCTCTTAGCTCCATCCCTCCCCCTCCTGTCTTCTCCTATCATTTCGGATCTCACCCTCCCCCTCCCACTTTCAAATCTCTTACTATCTCTTCTTTCAGTTTGTCCTGACGAAGGGTCTTGGCCCGAAACGTCGACTGTGCTTCTTCCTATGGATACTGTCTGGCCTGCTGCGTTCCTCCAGCATTTTGTGTGGGGCTAAAAGAAGGCATGAGGTTGCCCAGTAGACAAGGTGAAGGAGAATTCTACAGATATGTTAAGATCAAAAGAAACAAAATTGACCCTTTGGAAGATCAGAATGGTCATCTATGTGTGGTGCCAAAAGAGATATGAGAGTTCTGTAATGGATTTTATTTGAATCTGTATTTACATGGGAGACAAACACGGATTCTATAGAAGTGAGGGAAAGCGGCAGCAAAGGTATAGACCCGATACGGATTACAGAGGAGCAGGTGATTGCTGTCTTGAGGTAGGTGAGGGTGGATAAATCCCCAGGGCCTGACAACGTGATCCCTTGGACCCTGTGAGAGGCAAGTGCAGAAATTGCAGGGGCCCAGCAGAGATCCTTAGTGACAGCTGATTGAAGGTAACCCAATGTTGTTCCACTGTTTAAAAAAGGCTCTAAACATAAACCAGGAAATTATAGGTTGGTGAGTCTGCCATCAGTAGTGGGAAAGTTATTGGAAGGTACTCTAAGAGACAGGATATGTAAGTATTTAGGCAGACATGGACTGATTAAGGATAGTCGGCATGGTAGGTTGTGTCGAACCAGTCTTATAGAGTTTGTTGTGAAGTTATCAGGAAAGTAGATAAAAGGATGATAATATAGCAAACTGGAACAGCAAATTTGTGGATGACATGAGAGTTTGGTAGTGCAATGGACAGCGAAGAAGACTATCAGAGTTTGCAGCAAGATCTGAACCAGCTGGAAAATGGGCTGAATATGGCAGATGGAATTTAATGCAGACAAGAGTGAGGTGTTGCTCTTCACTAGGACTAACTCGGGTAGATCGTACACAATGAATGGTAGGATTCTGAGGAGTGTGGTAGAACAGAGGGATCTGGGTATATAGGTATATCAGGTCAGAAAGAAAGTTTTTGGCACATTGGCCTTCATAACCAATGTACTGAGTACAGGAGATGGAATGTTATGTTGAAGTTGTATAAGACTTTGGTGAGGCCTAATTTGGAGCATTGTGTGCAGTGTTGGTCATCTACTGACAGGAAGGATGGAAATAAGTTTTGAAAGAGTACATAGAAAATTTACAAAGATGTTGCTGGGATTGGAGGACATGAGTCAGAAGGAAAGATTCAAAAGGTTAGGACTTCATTTCTTGGAATGTAGAACGTTGAGGGGAGATTCGACAGAGGTATAGGAAATTATGAGAGGTATAGATAGGGTAAAAACAAGCAGGTTTTTTCCACTGAGGTTGAGTGGGACTACAACTGGAGGTCATGGGTTAAAGGTGAAAAGTTTAAAGGGAACATGAGGGGAAACTTCTTCTGTCAGAGAGTGATGAGAGTGTGGTACAAGCTTCCAGTGCAAGTGGTGCATGTGAGCTCAATTTCAAATCTTAAGAGACTTCTGGATTGGTATATACTGTAGATGTCTTGGGTATGGAGGGCGATGGTCCCGTTGCAGGTCGATGGGAGTAGGCATTTTAGATGATTTGGCACAGACTAAATGTGCCAAAAGGCCTGTTTCTGTGATGTACTTTTCTATCACTTTATGATTTAAGTGACTTTGATCGTGGAATGATTGTTGGTGCCAGAGGGGGTCATTTGAGTATCTCAGAAACTGCCAATTGCCTGTCGTTTTCTCACACAACAGTCTCTTAAGCTTATAGAGAATGGTACGAAAAGGTTTGCGTTTTAACATCCAGTGTGCACAGTTTTGTGGGCAAAAGCATTTTGATAATGAGAGAGGTCAGAAGAGTATAGCCAGATTCATTCAAGCTGACAGGAAGGCAACAGTAACACAAGCAATCACACGATACAACAGTGGTGTGCAGAAGAGCATCTCTGAACACACAACATGTCAAACCTTGAAGTGGATGAGCTACAGCAGCAGAAGACCTTGAACATTCACTCAGTGGCCACTTTATTAGATACAGGAGGTATCTGATACAGTGGGCACTAGGTGTATCACCATTGTTGGCCCAATGCGCTTTAAAGAACATAAAACCTAGCACACTACAGGCCCAGCAGCCCACAGGGTTGTGACAACCTTTTAACCTACTAAGATCAATCCAACCCTCCATTTCTATCATCCGAGTGCCTATCTTAGAGTTCTTTAAATGTCACTAATGTATAAGCTTCTACCTCCACCCCGTCTTCCAAACACCCAACACTCTGTGTAAAAAAAACTTATCTCTATCTTCTCCCGAAACTTTCCTCTGATCACCCTAAAATTATGCCTCCTCATACTAGCCATTTCCTCTCTGAGAAAACGATTATGGCTGTTCATTCAATCTCTGTCTCTTAGCATCTTACACACCTCTATCAAGTCACCTCTCATCCTACTTCACTGCAAAGAGAAAAGCCCCGGCTCACTCAACCTATCTTTGTAAGACATTCCCTCTTGTCCAGGCAGCATCCTCGTAAACCTCCTGTGCACCACCTCCAAAGGACTCTGTAATTACTCCCCAAATGTTTACTAAAACTGCTCCACTCATTTTAAAATCTAAAACAGAGTTACAACATTTCATGCTATGCACGTTGTGTAATCTTTTTTCATGAAGAACATGAAACTATTGTAAAATCTGATCCGTTACATAAGATATAAATCTTGCTGAAAAGTGTTGGAAATTTAAATGCTTCTTAATTCATCAGTCACTACAAGCCTGACCGCACTGTAATATAATGACACAGAAAAAGAATGAGCATCAACGAGCTTAAATTTACACTTGAGATTAACTACAAATATCTTCAGCCAAATAGAACAAACGCCCATGAAATTAAGTGATGTTTCTAGCACAAGTATTGATGCTGTTTTACTGACTGCCCTTTGGGCTTCTCAGTGCCACCACGTGCCTGTCAGCATTCCCCCTTCCCTCTTTCGGTCTCATGGCTTACACTGAGTCATGCTTTCCCAAGGCTGCATGGAACTCCTGAGATCACATCACCGACATGGAATCTCACATTAAGGAGCTAGAGTAGGGTTGACAACAAGGGATACATGATTAATTTCCTCCATGAAACACAAATCGCACGTTGCAGAGAGACTTCATAATTGCATTGCTACATCCATCAGTACATGAGAAATGTATATTAAAGGGATCTGATTGGTTTCACTCAATCTGGCTAAACATCATCACACTGAATACAACACAAACCCCAATCATAAACCAGAATAGAGAACAAAAGATGAATCTGCAAAGAATAAAGGGAGAATTCTTCTGTATAGAATCCATTATGACAAGACAGATTTGTCTGAAATAGAAAAGTCTAATGCGAGAAGCACTCAGCAGGTTATGCAACAGATGGAGTTCTGTGTGAGAGAGTGAAATCTCATTAATATTTAAGGTCAATGCCTTTCTTCAGAACTAGCTGAAATGTTACATTATGACAGAAGATATTGAGGCAAGGGTAGGCTAGGATTGGCTCAACATTCAATGAGACAACGGCTAATTCTATTCCTCAGCAACAAGCAAGAAGATGGAGGAACTCAATGGTCAGGCAGCATCTGTGGAGGGGAAACCTGAGACATCAGCTATCCATTTCCCTTCACAGATGCTTCCTGAACCCCAGGTTTCTCGCTTGTTGCTCCAGATTCCAGCATCTTCAGTCTCTTGTATCTTCATGTTTTTATGCCCCACATATTTTCCCTTCTATCGGTTGAATTCAGAGGGAGAAGACACACAAACAAAATTCAGGAGGAAATCAGCCAGTCAGCTGAATAGCCTCGTTCTACTAGTAGGGCTTATGTTCTTATGGTCTTCCTTACCATACAATGACAACATTCAATAGCACACATTCAGCCTGAACGGACTGTGGCAGCTCTTTGTCGAAGTGTGGTTAGAGTGAGCACACATTCATACCCAGAACTTTCCATCTTCAGTGGCTGGTGGGGAGTGTGTGTGAGAGAGAGATAGAATGGGAATGAGAACTCTATGGCAAATTATTGCTGATGCGTTTGTAGGCAGTAGAGGAGAGAGCAAAGAGCTAACCAGAAGAACTGGAAACCAGAGAAGAGTCTTTGTCAGTACGAAGCTGAAGGAACTATGTGGAATGGGTTTATGTAGACATTTAAATGTTTTGTTAGAGCCATTGTGGGACACAGCTGCAAGAATTTTCCACATGAGCAACACTGACAAAATGCTAGAGGAACTCAGCAGGCCGGGCAGTAACTATGGAGGGGAATAAACTATCAACGTTTCAGGCTGAAAAACTTCATCAGGATTTTCTGCATGAGACAATTTTACATCGCTGTGTTTCCCCCGACTGTTCCTAATTCTAATCGGCACAGACAGTTTTTTAAAAAACTGCGTTCCAGATACAGTCCTGCAAAAATCGAAACTTTGATAACTGTCGACAAGGTGACTAAAGTCATTACAGGAACCAGAAAGATTTTGAAAGTATGAAACAAGTTTGTTTATTATATGACTTTAGCCATAAAATAAGCAATAAAATCAAACCTTTGCCTCAAAAGTTTACAAAGAAATGTACAAAAATTTGCCTCATGAGATGTCATATTAACTCTGGAAATTATGTCATGAAGAAATATAATTAATGAGAAAAGTCATTGTCCAGTGCGGTTTTTCATGTGCTGCAAATAATTTAATCTAATTAGCAACACCCTTCAATAAATTTCATTTAGAATTGTGGGAGAGTCATAGAGTACCACAGCACGGAATCGAGTCCTTTGGCTCAACTCACCCATTTCAACCATGGTGCCCACCTGAGGCCCTCTATGGGTCAGGGTCAACCAGGGATGTTGCATCCTAGCCATCATATGTAAGCCCGAGCAGTACGATATGGAGAACAAGCTGTCGCCCATGCAGCCTGCTCCACCTCTTCGTGCAACTGATGAATCCAAAGGAACAGCAGAGACTGATGCAATTTGGCAGCAGTGGCATCGCAAAAGTTCATAGTTAGTGTTGAACTCAACATAGGACTGCCTTCGGGACTCCAGCTCTGGATTTATCATTGGGGCTTACTGCTGAAGCCTTCCCCACGAGTGGCCGTAGCTGCAAGGTAGCGGAGGTCTGAGCTTAAGGTTTTCCTTCTCCTAAATGAGCTGCCAGCCACAGTTGATGTGGCCCATCTGCCCGGTGCAACTGGTTTTGAGGCACCAGTAACCTGCCTTTGGCTCTTCTCCAGTCAGTAGAAATGAGGCTGCTGGGATGAGTAGCTAAGGCACACGCGAAGGCCAGGAGCTGGACTTGGTTGTCAGAGGCTAATTGAGATGCATGCCAGCAGGAGCATTTACAAGGTAGTGGGAGATTGTCCCCACTACACTTCCCAGCTGTGACAGCTTTAAGGAACCAAGGTGCAGTAAGGTACCAACCAAGCAGTATGTGAGGTCAACAAGCTAGCCTTGCTTGATGCAGTTCCTTACTTTAAAGACAAAATTTCTTGTTGCTCTAATCATTATTTGTGCACCGCCATGAAATAAACATTAGATGGAACTGAATTCTGCAGTCGGTGGGCAGAATGGATAAGACCATGTGTTTGATAGTCCTTTCAGCTCAAAGTACAAAAATTGATGATGGTACCATAATATCAAATTCAAGTTTAATTGTCATCCAACCATACACATGAATACGAGCAAACAAAACAGCGTTCCTCTGGGTCCAACGTGCAAAACACAACACCAACACTTACACACAGCACATGATTAGTACATATAATTACAATACCAAAAAAACATAGTTACCAAAAAAATTTTTAACTAATAATATAGCAAAAGTCCCTGGGTCTCATGGCCCATTGATTAATGGGATATTGTCGAGGCCACGTTTCTGCAAGAACAAGTGTACAGCAGTTCCTCATATCGTGCAGTGCAGCCGCAGACGAGCACAATCCAGTTTGTCTTCCTGAAAATGAATACTGGAGGGCAGCACCAATGGGAGGGCACCTTCTCTCCGTAACCCAACACAGAATCCAGCGGCACAACTAGTTCTGGTGTCTCCTTCCACGGCGGCCACAATAGGTGACCACTGGATTAAATATCTGGGGACCTGGGTTAAAAATCCAGACCATATACATGTAGTACATCCACATCCCATTTTGGCAGGTTGTAAATTACAGTTCAGTCTATTAAATATTTTTGTCTTCCTCAATGGAAACTATGACTAAATTCATTCTTTCCCTATTTTCTGATGGCATACTCTGTCTGTCAAGTTTATGCCGGTTCACCTAGGAATCCCACTCTTCCACTAGACTTTTCCATGCCCAGTTCTCCAGATATTCAAAAGATAAAGATTAACATCTACACCTCCTTGCTGCTCCCTCCCCAATGTGGTTTGGACAAGTACGTGGCCAGGAAAGGTCTTGAAGGATATAGGTTGAGATGAGCACCTTGACTGGCATGGATGAGATGGGCCGAAGGACCTTTCTCCATGCTGTATAACCTATTGAATCTATAAAAGAGCCCAGACCAGAGAAGTTAACAAATCCTCTTGCCACAGATGCTGCCTGATCTGCTGAGTTTTCCTGACATTTACTTGTGGTGAGCATATGGTCCAGACAAGGAAACTCGTTAACTCAACAACCGTTTTATTGTGATAAACACAAAACAAACCAGGTACCATGACCCTGACAGTCTCACACAGACAGGGGAGGTGATCATCAAACACCCCGGTTACAGTCAGGGAGACCCATAAATACACAAACAAATAACTGTATAACCCAAGCTAAAATGTAACAATAAATGAACTGGGACTTCACACCATAATCCCACAAAATCAAAAAGGGCCACTTTTCAACATAATTGTTTCAGGGCTAAGAGTGTTGTAAAAGCAAGCCTGAAAGCTTTGTGTGTCAATGCAAGGAGCATTCGTAACAAGGTGGATGAATTGAATGTGCAGATAGTTATCAATGAATAAGATATAGTTGGGATCACAGAGACATGGCTCCAGGGTGACCAAGGATAGGAGCTCAACATTCAGGGATATTCAATATTCAGGAGGGGTAAACATGAAAGAAAAGGAGGTGGGGTGACATTGCTGGTTAGAGAGGAGATTAACGCAATAGAAAGGAAGGACATTAGCCTGGAGGACGTGGAATCGATATGGGTAGAGCTGCATAACACTAAGGGGCAGAAAACGCTGGTGGGAGTTGTGTACAGGCCACCTGACAGTAGTAGTGAGGTTGGGGATGGCATTAAACAGGAAATTAGAAATGCGTGCAATAAAGGAACAGCAGTTATAATGGGTGACTTCAATCTACATATAGATTGGGTGAACCAAATTGGTAAGGGTGCTGAGGCAGAGGATTTCTTGGAATGTATGTGGGACAGTTTTCTGAACCAACATGTCGAGGAACCAACTAGAGAGCAGGCCATTCTAGACTGGGTATTGAGCAATGAGGAAGGGTTAGTTAGCAACTTGTCGTGCAAGGCCCCTTGGGTAAGAGTGACCATAATATGGTGGAATTCTTCATTAAGATGGAGAGTGATATAGTTAATTCATTAACAAAGGTTCTGAACTTAAAGAGGGGTAACTTTGAAGGTATGAGACATGAATTAGCTAAGATAGACTGGCAAATGACACTTAAAGGGTTGACGGTGGATATGCAATGGCAAGCATTTAAAGATTGCATGGATGAACTACAACAATTGTTCATCCCAGTTTGGCAAAAGAATAAACCAGGGACGGTAGTGCACCCGTGGCTGACAAGGGGAATTAGGGATAGTATCAATTCCAAATTAGAAGCATACAAATTAGCCAGAAAAATTAGCCAAGAAGGCCCACCAGCGCCTTTACTTCCTGAGAAAATGAAAGAAATTTGGCCTGTCCCCTAAAACCCTCACTAATTTTTATAGGTGCACCGTAGAAAGCATTCTTCTAGGGTACATCGCAACCTGGTATGGAAGTTGTCCTGTCCAAGACCAAAAGAAGCTGCAGAAGATCGTGAACACAGTGCAGCACATCACACAAACCAATCTTCCGTCCGTGGACTCACTTTACACCTCAACGCTGTCAGAGCAGTGCTGCCAGGATTATCAAGGACACGACCCACCCAGCCAACACACTTTTCGTCCCTCTTCCCTCCGGGAGAAGGATTAGGAGCTTGAAGACTCATACGGCCAGATTTGGGAACAGCTTCTTTCCAACTGTGATAAGACAGCTGAACGGATCCTGACCCAGATCTGGGCCCATACCCTCCAAATATCCGGACCTGCCTCTTGGTTTTTTTGCACTACCTTACTTTCCACTTTTCTATTTTCTATTTATGATTTATAATTTAAATTTATAATATTTACTAATTTTTACAATTTTTAATATTTTTAACATTTAATATTTGTAATCCAGGGAGTAGAAAGCGCAGAATCAAATATCACTGTGATGATTGTACATTCTAGTTCCAATTGCTTGGCGACAATAAAGTATAAAAGTGGCTCACCTGAGGACTGGGAGAAATTCAGAATCCAGCAGAGGAGGACAAAGGGCTTAATTAGGAAAGGGAAAAAAGATTATGAGAGAAAGCTGGAAGGGAACATAAAAACTGGCTGTAAAAGCTTTTATAAATATGTGAAAAGAAAAAGATTGGTTAAGACAAATGTAGGTCCCTTACAGACAGAAACAGGTGACTTGATCATGGGGAACAAGGACATGGCGGACCAACTGAGTAACTACTTTGGTTCTGCCTTCACTAAGGAGGACATAAATAATCGTCTGGAAATAGAAGAGGACCGAGGGTCTAGTGAGATGGAGGAACTGAGGGAAATACATGTTAGTAGAGAAGTGGTGTTAGGTAAATTGAAGGGATTGAAGGCAAATAAATCCCCAGGGCCAGATGGTCTGCATCCTAGAGTGCTTAAGGAAGTAACCCAAGAAATAGTGGATGCATTAGTGATAATTTTTCAAAACTCTTTAGATTCTGGATTAGTTCCTGAAAATCGGAGGGTGGTTAATGTAACCCCACTTTTTAAAAAATGAGGGAGAGAGAACATAGAATAGTACAGCACACTACAGGCCCTTCGGCCCACAATGTTGTGCTGACCCTCAAACCCTGCCTCCCATATAAGCCCCCACCTTAAATTCCTCCATATGCCTGTCTAGTAGTCTCTTAAACTACACTAGTGTATCTGCCTCCACTACTGACTCAGGCAGTGCATTCCACGCACCAACCACTCTCTGAGTAAAAAACCTTCCTCTAATATCCCCCTTGAACTTCCCACCCCTTACCTTAAAGCCATGCCCTCTTGTATTGAGCAGTGGTGCTCTGGGGAAGTGGCACTGGCTATCCACTCTATATATTCCTCTTATTATCTTTACACCTCTATCATGTCTCCTGTCATCCTCCTTCTCTCCAAAGAGTAAAGCCCTAGCTCCCTTAATCTCTGATCATAATCCATACTCTCTAAACCAGGCAGCATCCTGGTAAATCTCCTCTGTACCCTTTCCAATGCTTCCACATCCTTCCTATAGTGAGGGGACCAGAACTGGACACAGTACTCCAAGTGTGGCCTAACCAGAGTTTTATAGAGCTACATCATTACATCGCGACTCTTAAACTCTATCCCTCGACTTATGAAAGCTAACACCCCATAAGCTTTCTTAACTACCCTATCCACCTGTGAGGCAACTTTCAGGGATCTGTGGACATGTACCCCGAGATCCCTCTGCTCCTCCACACTACCAAGTATCCTGCCATTTACTTTGTACTCTGCCTTGGAGTTTGTCCTTCCGAAGTGTACAACCTCACACTTCTCCGGGTTGAACTCCATCTGCCACTTCTCAGCCCACTTCTGCATCCTATCAATGTCTCTCTGCAATCTTTGACAATCCTCTACACTACCTACAACACCACCAACCTTTGTGTCGTCTGCAAACTTGCCAACCCACCCTTCTAGCCCCACATCCAGGTCGTTAATAAAAATCACGAAAAGTAGAGGTCCCAGAACAGATCCTTGTGGGACACCACTAGTCACAATCCTCCAATCTGAATGTACTCCCTCCACCACCACCTTCTGCCTTCTGCAGGCAAGCCAATTCTGAATCCACCTGGCCAAACTTCCCTGGATCCCATGCCTTCTAACTTTCTGAATAAGCCTACCATGTGGAACCTTGTCAAATGCCTTACTAAAATCCATATAGATCACATCCACTGCACTACCCTCATCTATATGCTTGGTCACCTCCTCAAAGAACTCTATCAGGCTTGTTAGACACGATCTGCCCTTCACAAAGCCATGCTGACTGTCCCTGATCAGACCATGATTCTCTAAATGCCTATAGATCCTATCTCTAAGAATCTTTTCCAACAGCTTTCCCACCACAGACGTAAGGCTCACTGGTCTATAATTACCCGGACTATCCCTACTAACTTTTTTGAACAAGGGGACAACATTCGCCTCCCTCCAATCCTCCGGTACCATTCACGTGGACAACGAGGACATAAAGATCCTAGCCAGAGGCTCAGCAATCTCTTCTCTCGCCTCGTGAAGCAACCTGGGGAATTTTATCTGTCCTAATGTATTTTAACAACTCCAACACCTCCTCTCCCTTAATATCAACATGCTCCAGAACATCAACCTCACTCATATTGTCCTCACCATCATTAAGTTCCCCCTCATTGGTGAATACCGAAGAGAAGTATTCATTGAGGACCTCGCTCACTTCCACAGCCTCCAGGCACATCTTCCCACCTTTATCTCCAATCGGTCCTACCTTCACTCCTGTCATCCTTTTTTTCTTCACATAATTGAAGAATGCCTTGGGGTTTTCCTTTACCCTACTCGCCAAGGCCTTCTCATGTTCCCTTCTTGCTCTTCTCAGCCCCTTCTTAAGCTCCTTTCTTGCTTCACTATATTCCTCAATAGACCCATCTGATCCTTGCTTCCTAAACCTCATGTATGATGCCTTCTTCCACTTGACTAGATTTTCCAACTCACTTGTCACCCATGGTTCCTTCACCCTACCATTCTCTACCTTCCTCACTGGGACAAATTTATCCCTAACATCCCGCAAAAGATCTCTAAACATCGACCACATGTCTATAGTACATTTCCCTGCAAAAACATCATCCCAATTCACACCCGCAAGTTCTAGCCTCATAGCCTCATAATTTGCCTTTCCCCAATTAAAAATTTTCCTGTCCTCTCTGATTCTATCCTTTTCCATGATAATGCTAAAGGCCAGGGAGCGGTGGTCACTGTCCCTCAGATGCTCACCAATTGAGAGATCTGCGACCTGACCCAGTTCATTACCTAGTACTAGATCTAGAATGGCATTCCCCCTGGTCGGCCTGTCCACATACTGTGACAGGAATCCGTCCTGGATGCACTTAACAAACCCTGCCCCATCTAAACCCTTGGAACTAATCAGGTGCCAATCAATATTAGGGAAGTTAAAGTCACCCATGATAACAACCCTGTTATTTTTGCACCTTTCCAAAATCTGCCTCCCAATCTGCTCCTCTGTATCTCTGCTGCTACCAGGGGGCCTATAGAATACCCCCAATAGAGTCACTGCTCCCTTCCTGTTCCTGACTTCCACCCATATTGACTCAAAAGAGGATCCTGCTACATTACCCGGGAAATTACCCGAGAAACTGGGGAATTATAGACCGGTAAGCCTGACATGGGTGGTGGGGAAAATGATAATCAGTTATCGAAGATGTGATAACAACACATTTGGAAAGCGGTGAAATCATCAGCCAAAGTCAGCATGGATTTGTGAAAAGAAAATCATGTCTGAGGAATCTCATAGAATTTTTTGAGGATGTAACTAGTAGAGTGGATAGGGGAGAACTAGTGGAGGTGGTATATTTGGATTTTCAAAAGGCTTTTGACAAGGTCCCACACGGGAGATTAGTGTGCAAACTTAAGGCACACGGTATTGGGGGTATTCTATTGATGTGGATAGAGAATTGGTTGGCAGACAGGAAGCTAAGAGTGGGAATAAACGGGACCTTTTCAGAATGGCAGGCAGTGACTAGTGGGGTACCGCAAGGCTCAGTGCTGGGACCCCAGTTGTTTACAATATATATTAATGACTTAGACGAGGGAATTAAATGCAGCATTGCCAAGTTTGCGGATGACACGAAGCTGGGTGGCAGTGTTAGCTGTGACGAGGATGCTAAGAGGATGCAGGGTGATTTGGATAGGTTAGGTGAGTGGGCAAATTCATGGCAGATGCAATTTAATGTGGATAAAAGTGAGGTTATCCACTTTGGTGGCAAGAACATAAAAACAGATTATTATCTGAATGGTGGTCGATTAGGAAAAGGGGAGGTGCAACGAGACCTGGGTGTCATTGTACACCAGTCATTGAAAGTGGGCATGCAGGTACAGCAGGCGGTGAAAAAGGCGAATGGTATGCTGGCATTCATAGCAAGAGGATTCGACTACAGGAGCAGGGAGGTACTACTGCAGTTGTACAAGGCCTTGGTGAGACCACACCAGGAGTATTGTGTGCAGTTTTGGTCCCCTAATCTGAGGAAAGACATTCTTGCCATAGAGGGAGTACAAAGAAGGTTCACCAGATTGATTCCTGGGATGGCAGGACTTTCATATGATGAAAGACTGGATCGACTAGGCTTATACTCTCTGGAATTTAGAAGATTGAGGGGGGATCTTATTGAAATGTATAAAATTCTAAAGGGATTGGACAGGCTAGATGTAGGAAGATTGTTCCCGATGTTGGGGAAGTCCAGAATGAGTGGTCGCAGTCTGAGGATAAAGGGAAAGCCTTTTAGGACCGAGATGCGGAAAAACTTCTTCACACAGAGAGTGGTGAATCTGTGGAATTCTCTGCCACAGGAAAGAGTTGAGGCCAGTTCAATGGCTATATTTAAGGGGGAGTTAGATATGACCCTTGTGGTTAAAGGGATCAGGGGGTATGGAAAGAAGGCAGGTAGAGGGTTCTGAGTTGGATGATCAGCCATGATCATACTGAGTGGTGGTGCAGGCTCGAAGGGCCGAGTGGCCTACTCCTGCGCTTATTTTCTATGATTCTATGTTTCTAAAAGCATTTTAACATAAGAACAATAAACAGTGCTGGTTATTAGAGATGTAAGGGCGGGTGTCGACCACGCCTCCCCCAGAGCGTCACACTGCCCCCACACGAGGGGTCAGTCGTCCCCGGCAACCCCAGAGTCCATAGCAAAGTCCAAAAGTTCCGGTGGACATCGACATCGACATTGCCTGTTTGTGTGAGGCAAGAGACGGAGCACCCAGAGTGTCATTTCCTTCCTTCACCCTCGCTGGGTTAGTGGTGGCCAAGGACTGACACGGTGCCAACCAGTCCTACCTGGCTCAGGCAACTGCACCCGATATACCACATTGGAGATACGGTCGAGCACCTCTCCCAGTGGCTTCCAAGCCTGGGGGATAGTCCCTTCTTCCGGGAGGGGCAGTAGACCCATCATGACCCCTACCATGTACTGCTGAATTGGCACCCGAGCCTAGCGACCTGGCCCCTCTGGGACTTCCAGGCATCGCAGCTGTGCACGAACATCTCCACGTCCTGCCTGGACCCAGGCCAGTAGAAGCGTTCACGCAGCCTGCCCAACGTCTTTGCAACTCCGAGATGTCCGGCCCCCACCAGCCCGTGCACCGACTGCAGTGTCATGGCGCGGAGCTCCCGGGGGTTCACCAGCTGCAAGAGTCTGTCACCGTCGGACAACTGCCACCGCCTGAACAGCAAGCCGTCGTGGATCTCCAGCGTTCCCCACTGCGGGTACAGGGCTTTGGTCTCTGGTCCAGGGCGGAGACCTCTGCCCACTCCGGCCGTCGTCCCACACTCAGCCATCCCCTCACCCGGGCCAACACGGGATCGCTCACCTGTTCGCTGCACAGCTGCTGCTCCATGGTGGGGAGATGGTCGCTGGCCGTCACTGTTGCTTGTCCCTGGGTCAGCTGTGTTGTGTTGAGCCGCTGCCGGGTGTGCTGCACCGCCCCGGGCCACTGTGAAACCGGCGGTGGTTGCTGCTCCCGCTGAGACCGCTTCCTGGAGCTGCCCTGCCGGAGAGCCACGGCTTCAGCGCCGAGGTAGAGTGTTGTCCCCGACACATCCACACGGCCCTCCAGCGGGAAAGCAGGTCCAGGCCGAGGATGCAGGACTCTCGGATGTCGGCGAGTCACACCTCGTGCTCCACCGTGTTTTCCCCACTGCGATGCGCAGCCTCCTCTTCCCTCGCATCGCCGCACAGTCACCGGTCACCGTCGCCAGCTGGACCGCCGTCGTTGTCTCCGGTCATGGTAGCCGGTCTGTCTGCGTCATTTTGACTCAAAAACAATAAACAGTACTGGCCATTAGAAATACAGGGGCGGGTACCGACCACGCCCCCACCCAGAGCGTCACATACCGTTTTTTTAAATTTCAGATTTCCATCATGTGCCATATTTGTTTTGATTTTCTGTTAGAATCTTGCCTCTTAAAAGATGGTTATGGTTGTGGTGGTTGGTGGTCAATCATCTCAGCCTCAGGACATCACGGCAGGAATTCCTCAGGGAAGAGTTCTAGGACCAGCCATCTTCAGCGGCTTCATCAATGACCTTCCTTCCGTCATAAGGTCAGAAGTGTGGACGTTCGCAGATGACTGCACAATGTCCTGTACCATTCCTGACTCCTCAGATCATGAAGCATTTCATACCCAAATACAGCAGGACCTCAGGCTGACAAGTAGCAGGTAACATCCGAGCCATGCAAGTGCCAGGCAATGACCATATCCAACAAGTGAGGCTCTAACCATTGTCCCTTGACATTCAGTGGCATCACCATCACTGAATCCCCTACTATCAACATCCTGGGGGTTACCATTGACAGGAAACTGAACTGGTCTAGCCATGCAAACACCATGGCTACCAGAGGAGGTCAAAGGCTAGGAATCCTGTGACATGTAACTCACCTCCTGACTCCCCAAAGCCTGTCTGTCACCTACAAGGCTCAGGTCAGGAGTGTAATGGAGTACTCGCCACTCGCCTGGATGAGTGAAGCTCCATCAACACTCAAGAAGCTTGACATCACCCAGTACAAGGCAGCCCACTTGATTGGTACCCCTTCCACAAGCATCCAATCCCTTCACCATCAATGAACAGTTGCAGCAGTGTGTACTATCTGCAAGATGCACTGCGACAACACACCAAAGTTCCTAACACAGCACTTGCTAGACCCAGGACCATTACCATCTAGAGGAACGAGAACAGCAGATACCTGGGAACAACACCACTTAGAAATCCCCCTCCAAGTTACTCACCATCCTGACTTAGAACCATATCACCAATCCTTCATTGTCACTGGGTCAAAATCATGGAATTCCCTCCCTAACAGCACTGTGGGTGTACCTACACCTCAGGAATTGCAGCAGTTTAAGCTCATCACCACCTTCTCAAGGGCAACTAGGAATGGGCAAAAAATACCGGCTTAGCAGGTGACACCCACATTCTGTAAATTAATAAATTAAAAAAATCTGACAAACAAGCAAGGATGTACACTTGCAGTGTTTTTTTTTCCAGTCCTTCCACTAAGTATAATTATTACAGTGGTCATTTGAAAATTTTGGGCAAGGAACTACATATGAAGGAAGAACAAAAACATTTATATTTTTATAGTTATGGTATCTCAAAGTGTCCTGTTTTCAAATTGGGTTTGCAGGCAAATTCAACAACTTGTTAAAAGAACAGTAAGATTTCCCAGGCACCAAATGATAGTAATGGTCAGTTGAACTGATCGCTTTAGGCAATGGGTTTCTCTATTGGACAATTTATAGCTCTCAAAATAGACTTTACTCTTTCAAGCTTGCCCAAAGCCCTTCCTTTTTGTTTGACGGAAAATATTGGAGTAGTAGGAGATGGAACATAGAAGAGCAGACTCTATTGATCTGCCTATGAGAGACAGCCTGGAACATGCCCTTCTGGACCAACGAGCCGAAATGCCCAGCAACAACCCATCCATTTATCACCAGCCTAATCACAGGAAAGTTTACAATGACCAATTAACCCACCAACCCATACGCCTTTGGACTGTTAGAGAAAACGGAAGCACCCGAAGGAAACCCACGTGGTCACGGGAAGAACATACAAACTCCTTGCAGGGGATGCTGGAGTAGAACTCTGAACTCCAGAACAAACTGAGCTGTAATATCGTTGTGTCTATCGCTAATTAAATGCCTAATCTCTGCTGTCAGACAAAGTCTATATACCTCCATTCTCTGCCCCATTAACACAGTTGTCATATTTACCTCAATGACAACCCCTGATAGCATGTTCCAAACACCCACCACTCTCTGTGTAAAATATTGCCTTTGATCTTACACCCTCTCACATTAACTGCATGCCCTCTAAGATGCTGTCCTTCTATCATTTCTATATCTCTCATAATCTTATAAACTTCCTTTCAGTTCTCCCCTCAGCTCCCAACACTCCTAGTATACACAAGACTTTAGAGGAGGTTGTGTGGAGTGGCTGGTATGGAAGGTAAGAACTGAATAGATCCAGGGTAAGCTTGTCAAATACACACAAAATTGCCTTGGAGGAGGGAGACAGAAACACAATCACTTACAGCGCCAGCAATCACTCTCTCTGAGGAGTTTGTATGTTCTCCCCATGACTGTATGGATTTCCTCTGGGTGTTCCAGTTTTCTACCACTTTCCAAAGACATACATATTCAGTTTAGTGAGTTACGGGCATGCTATGTTGGTGCCGGAAGCCTGGCGACACGCGTGGGCTGCCCTGCACAATCTTTGTGCAATTGATTTGATGCAAATGACGCATTTTGTAGCAAGGTAAATAAATTTATGCTATAAATAGAAATGACTATGCTCTCATAGCCATTACAGTTGTAAGTGGGAATTAAATGTTGTAGAGTACTTGTATTTTTAAAGAAGGATTGGCAAAGGGAGGTGGAATTTGCACTGATTTTAAAGAAATAGAGAGGAAACACCTTATCTCAGAAAAGAGGTTTGGATGAATTTAACCTTAATATGGGACAGGAAACATTGTTAGGACTTCTCTCTCAGCTTCCAAACAGTAGCCGTAATGCAGGGCAAAGCATAATCAGAATCAGGTTTATTATCGCTGCTATATTGTGAATTTTTTTTGTTTTGTGGCAGCAGTACAGGTGCAATACATAAAAAAAATGTTACAATAAAAATATAAGTAACAAATAAGTATTGCAAAAAGAGAGAAAAAAGTGAGGTAGTATTCATAGGTTTATGGTTCTTTCAGAAATCTGATAGTGGAGGGGAAGAAGTTGTTCCTGAGATGTTGAATATGTGTCTTCAGGCTCCGATACCTCCTCCTTGATGGTAGCAATGTCTTGAGTAATGGGGGTCTTTAATGATGGATGCTGCCTTTTTGCAGCATCGCTTTTTGAAGGCGTCCCCGATGTTGGGGAGGTTAGTGTTCATGATGGAGCTGGCTGAAATCAAGACCCTCTGCAGCCTTTTCCAATTCTGTGCCATCGCCCCTCCATATCAAACGGTGATGCAACCAGTCAGAATGCTCTCCATGGTACATCTGTAGAAATTTGCAAGTGTCTTTGGTGACATACAAAATTTCCTAAAACTCCTAATGAAGAAGTCACTGGGGTGCCTTCTTCATAGTTACATCAATATGTTGGGTCCTGGATAGATCTTCAAAACTGTTGACACCCAGGAAAAATGTGATATATGTCGCAGAGTCAAAGCAATAAGCCACTGGGCCAGGCAGAAAGGTAGATGAAACCTTTCACAGGGGAACTAATCAAACCAAATTAGCAGTGATAGTTTAGAGGAGGAATCTAATAAATGTACAAGATAGTCTTTTTGAGATGAATAGGTGTAGGAACCAGAAAGGGAACAAGTGTTTTTAGATTGAGAATGTGTAGTAAGAAAGGATTAAGTGATAATCTTGACAGTTGAAAAGTCTTTTGGAAACAATATTAGAATTTTATAGAGTGACTGACTTAGTCCAAATTGAAATGAGGATCTTAGAACTCCAAAGGCATGAAGTGTGAATTGGTTATGCTACTTTAGGGAAACTAAATTAAAACATACTGAGTAAAATACGCTCAGTGGCCACTATATTAGACACAGTAGTACACCTGCTCATTCATGCAAATGTCTAATCAACCAATCCTATGACAGCAACCCAGGGCATAAAAGCATGCAGACATGGTCCAGAGGTTCAGCTGTCGTTCAGACCAAACAGCAGAATGGGGGAGAAATGCGATCTAAGTGTAATCTTTGACTGTGGAATGGTTGTTGTTGCTAGATGGGGTGGTTTGAGTATCTTAGAAATGATTAAATGGTGGAGTAGACTTGATGGACTGAATGGCCTGATTCAGCTTCTATATCTTGTGACCTTATGGCCTAACGCATCTGCTTTACTCATGTTGATCTATCTAATTAATTTGTTTCATGTAAAGGTTAAGTTGATCCCAATGTTATAGTTTTAATTGATTTTACTTCTACATTCAGTGGCCACTTTATTAGGTACAGCTATGCACACCTCGTTACGTAACTATCTAATCAGCAGAACATGTGCCAGCAACTCAATGCTGACTTGTTCTAGAGCAGCATTCCCAATCTTTTTTTTTCATGTCATTGGGCCTTACCATTAACTGAGGAGTCCACGGACCCTAGGTTGGGAACCCCTGACTCTCGAGGTTCTACATCAGAATGGGAACAAATATTATCCAAGTGACTTTGACCATGGAACAATTGTTGGTGCCAGATGGGGTGATTTGAGTATCTTGTAAACTGCTGATTACCTGTGATCTTCACACACAACAGTCTCTAGGTTTTACAGAGGATGATATGAGAAACAAAAAAAAAGTGAACAGCTTTTCTGTGAGTGAAAATGTCTTGTTAAAGTGGGAGGTCAGAGGAGAATAGCTAGACTGCTACAGGCTGAAGGAGGGTGACAGTAACTCAAAGAACCGCGTGTTACAACAGTGACGTGTAGAAGAGCATCTCAGAATGCACAACACATTGAACCTTGACGTGGATGGGTTGCAGCAGCAGATCACAAACATGGTCTCAGTCTCTACTTCACTAAGTCCAGGAGGTACCTATTGAAGCGCCACTGAGTGTGTATTGCATTATTGATAACCTCCAGACAGTTTTCTGTTAAGTAGTTAATGTAACACTATAATAGCTCAGGGTGTCAGAGTTCAGAGTTCACTCTCAGCATCCTCTGTAAGGAGTCTCTACGTTCTCCCCACAGATTGGTTGGGCTTTCTCCTGGTCCTGCAGTTTCCTTCCATGATCCAAAGATGTACTGAGTAGGTTAATTGGATGTTGTAAATTGTCCCCTGATTAGGCTTGACTTAAATTGGGAGAGACGCTGGGCAGCAAGGCTCGAAGAGCCGAAAGGGGCTATTCCGCACTCTCTCTCTAAATAAAAGCAACTTTAAACAACTTCACATGACATTTAACTAATGAGCCAATCCTGACATTAAAGGCATATTCAGAGTTGTTGTTCCAATAAACCTGACTGAAATGCAAGCTCGTACATGCCAATTCAGAGAAACTCCACTGAGGACACACAGGGGAGTGAAAAACAGATAGCTCAGCAAAGCAAACACTAGAACAGACCTGCTGTTCTTTAATGATAATGAGGAGGACAGAAGGAGTTTTCAAGAGACTTACAGATGGGTTATGTAATTAGGTTTGGTGGTTAAGTCACTGAATTAGCGATCCAGAGCACTTGGCTAACTATCTGGAGACCTGACTTCAAATCGCACAATACAGACGTGGAATTTACAAATTGGAAATTTTAAAAAAGCTGTTCAGTGGCCTTAATGACCACAAAACCACCAAATTATTACAAGAAACTAATGACTGATACAGTTTATTTAAAGATACAAGGTGGAACAGGGCCTTCAGGCCTGAGTAGCACTGCCCAGCAACCCACCTATTTCACCCTAAACTAATGGCCAATTAACCTACAAACCACTACATCCCTGGAATGTGCGAGGAAACCTGAGCAGCTGGAGGAAAGCCGTGCATTCTTGTGAAGGGCAAACAAGCTCCTTACAGATGACACCAGAATTGGACTCCAGACTCCGATGCCCTGAGCTGTAATACCATTGCGCGAGCCACTGTGCTACCGCGGTGCCCTTGTTCAGGGAATGGAATGTGCTGTTGTTATGCTGGCTGCTCTCAAGTGACCTCAGGAGAACCAGACAACAGGAATTCTGCAGATGCTGGAAATTCAAGCAACACACATCAAAGTTGCTGGTGAACGCAGCAGACCAGGCAGCATCTCTAGGAAGAGGTGCAGTTGACGTTTCAGGCCGAGACCCTTCGTCAGGACTAACTGAAGGAAGAGTGAGTAAGGGATTTGAAAGTTGGAGGGGGAGGGGGAGATCCAAAATGATAGGAGAAGACAGGAGGGGGAGGGATGGAGCCAAGAGCTGGACAGGTGATTGGCAAGGGGGGTATACGAGAGGATCATGGGACAGGAGGTCCGGGAAGAAAGACAGGGGGGGGGGGGGACCCAGAGGATGGGCAAGAGGTATATTCAGAGGGACAGAGGGAGAAAAAGGAGAGTGAGAGAAAGAATGTGTGCATAAAAATAAGTAACAGATGGGGTACGAGGGGGAGGTGGGGCCTAGCGGAAGTTAGAGAAGTCGATGTTCATGCCATCAGGTTGGAAAAGGTAGCCTGAAGTGTGAATAGTTAGAATAGTCAGAACGTGTGGTGTCACTTACCTGCCGTTAACGAAAACAACACGTTTTACTGTATGTTTCAATGTACATCTACTAAGTAAACCTGAATCTATCCAATGTGACATTGTACTCTGGAATAATGAATGAATCCATGGACATTATGTACATTTCTGCATCTCACGGTAAGTGCTAAGCGATACAAAGGAAAGAACGGGAAATAGATAAAGTATTAGGGATTTAGGATTCTCAAATTATGACATTGCTAATGAAGTGTAATTACGATTGTGTAAGTAGGTGGGGTTTAAACTGGAGTTGCAGGAGGATGGGAACCAGAGTGCCAGAACAGTTACTGGAGAGGATGTGGAGACTGGTGCTGTTAGGACATTAGACAAGGTCAGGAATCAAAAGGTTGAACATGGTGTGACTAGTGTCCTGAGCTGCATATACAGTGTGTATAAAAAGTATTCACCCCCTTTGGAAATTTTTATGATTTATTGTTCTACAACATCGAATCACAGTCAATTTGATTTGGCTTTTTCTGATGCTGAACAACAGAAAAAGACTCTGTGTCAGAGTGAAAACAGATCTCTAGAAAGTGATCCAGGGCAGAGGAGAATGGTAGCACCTAATGGCGACTCCCTTGCTTGTTTCTTTGGAATCAGCTCTATTTCCACCTTCAGTATCTCTAGTTTTCCCTTTCAGGGCTCTTTTGAAGACCCTGACCTGGAGTTACATGCCGACTCCTGTTCTTTGCAGGAATGGGACCTGCTCTCAGGGTCTCATGACTGGCTGCTATTTGATATGCCAAGGACGTGGCCTAGAAGACTAATGCACCTTCAGGGTTCCGGGATTTTGTGGCTGTGGAGGCGGGCAGACTCGAGGTTGGTGCTGCCGCAGGGAACCGGTGTGTCGTGGGAGACAGAAGATCGAAAGCAGCAAGCTGGCCGCTGGCTGTTGCCCAGAGACCCGAGTTCTTTGGGCACAGAGCTTGGAAAAAGTGATGCAACAGACTTTTAACACCATAAATCAGCGAGTTGTTTCTGATGTCTCCCCTCTTGCTGTGAACTGAAGACACCTTTTTATTCCTTATTAGGGAAAGAGAGAGAGAATGGGAGAGAGAGAGAGAGAGGGAGAGAGAGGGGAGAGGGAGAGATGGGGAGAGAGGGAGAGAGGGGAGAGGGGAAGAGAGGGGAGAGGGGGAGATGGGGAGGGGGAGAGAGAGAGAGAGAGAGAGAGAGAGAGAGAGAGAGAGAGAGAGAGAGAGAGAGAGAGAGAGAGAGAGAGAGAGAGAGAGAGAGAGAGAGAGAGACTGTAGTATGTCGAATTACCGGCTTTGGGGTTCTAACAATTGACTGTCATTCATTGTTTGGGGCCCTCCTCTTTTTTCATGGATGTTTGCAAAGAAAAAGAATTTCAGGGTGTATATTGTATACATTTCTCTGATATTACAACAACCTACTCATTTCACGATCACCTTTCCTGCCAAATTTATGCCATATTATGGATTTAAACTCCCCAGCTAACATCTTGTGATTGAACTTGCTGAATCCATGGCCCAGTAACTTAACCATTGCATCAACGAACCAAATCTAACATGGCAGTGAAGTAAGGCCAGATTTGTTTGTTTGCTAATGATGTTCATTGAAAAGACTTGTCCAATATGAACATACATTCCTCTGCTGTGTGTGTGAGGCATTGAGGGTATCTGAATTGTTTTTTTCACACAAGTAGTTAATTGGATGGCATTTACTGAAAGACCATTCCTAGGCAAAATCAAGATGATTGAGTAATTCCCCTGCCAATCAAGTGTGATAATCTAACTGGTCTAAGTGGGAAGGTTGACTTTATGGATTTGAACTGTACAAATGTAAATATCCTTGACTCACTACACGTTGTTAGAGAAGTATCTCTATCTTTGTTGGTTGAAACTTGTTTCATTTCCATCTGTTCTACACTCAATGGACACTTCATGTATAGGGGGTAGCTAATGAAGTAGACATTGAGTGTACGTTTGTGGTTTTCTGCTGCTGTAGCTTATTCACTTGTGTTATATATTCAGTGATACTGGTCTGCACAACACCGTTGTAACACATGGTTATTTAAGTTACTGTCGCCTTCCTGTTAGCTTGAGCCTGTTCTGCCAGTCTCCTCTGACCACTCTCATTAACAAGACATTTTCGTCCACAGAACTGCTCATTTGTTTATTTTTGTTTCTTGCACCATTCTCTTTAAACTCTATAGACTGCTATGTATGAAACTCACAGGAGATCAGCAGTTTCTGAGATACTTAAACCACCCCACCTGGCACCAGCAATCATTCCACAGTCAGATCACTTGGATCACATTTCTTCCCCATTCTGATGTTTGCTCTGAACAGCAACTGAACCTCTTGACCATGTCTGCATGCTTTGATGGATTGAGCTGCTGCCACATGATTGGCTGATCAGATAGTTACACTAACGAGGTGTACAGGTGTACTTAATAAAGTGACCAGAGTGTATTTAATGGTAGCTGATATCCAAAGACCCTGTAGACATGAATTCTGAACCAGAATCAGGTTTATTATCACCATTTCATGTGAGATGATTTTTAGTGTGGCAGCAGCACATTGCAAAGTCATCAAATTAAAATAAATTACTAAACAAGTAAGCGGTGCAAAATAAAAAGAACTAATGAAGAAATGTTCATGGGTTCGTGGGCCATTCAGAAATCTGATGATGGGGTTGGGGAAGAAGCTGTTCCTAAAGTATTGCATGTGTGTCTTCAGGCTCTGTGAACTCTCCCCGACTGATACTAATGAAAAGCAGGCATGGGCTTAATGATGGATGGTGCCTTCTTGGGACACTGCCTCCTGAAGATGCTCTGGATGGTGGGGAGGGTTGTGATCATGATGGAGATGGAGAGCTGCCTCGGGAAGGAGCTGTCCATCACTCAGGGCCCTCAAATTCCATTATAGCAACTGGAAACTATCAATTCAAGAAATTAAATAAAATCTGAATTAAAAAATTGTCTCAGTAATAGTGACATTGAATTGACTGGATTATTATAGAAACGTTTAAGATTAACTCAATAAAAATCAAAACCAAAGAACTGTAGATGATGGAAATCTGAAATAAAAACATGCTGAAATAAAATACTGAAAAGAAAACTTAGCAGGTCGTGCAGCATTTGTGGAAAGAGATGATGAAGGGTCTTTGACCTGTAAAAATTTCCCTTGCCTTTCCTGTATGCCCCACTCTGACCATTTACTTCCCCCAGGTCCCCTCCTTCTTCCGTTTCCCCCATGGTCCACTCTCTCTCCTATCAGTTTCCCCCATGGTCCACTTTCCCCTCCTATCAGTTTCCCCCATGGTCCACTCTCCCTCCTATCAGTTTCCCCCATGGTCCACTCTCCCTCCTATCAGTTTCCCCCATTGTCTACTCTCCCTCCTATCAGTTTCCCCCATGGTCCACTCTCCCCTCCTATCAGTTTCCCCCATGGTCCACTCTCCCTCCTATCAGTTTCCCCCATGGTCCACTCTCCCTCCTATCAGTTTCCCCCATTGTCTACTCTCCCTTCCTATCAGTTTCCCCCATGGTCCACTCTCCCCTCCTATCAGTTTCTTCCTTCTCCAATCCTTGACCTTTCCCACCTACCTTGCTTCATCTATCATCTTCCGGATAGCCTCTTTCCCCTCCCCCCCCCCAATATTTTACTCTGGCATCTTCCCCCTTCTTCCCAGTCCTGAAGAAGGGTCTCACCCCGAAATGTCCACTGTTTATTTATTTCCATAGATGCTGCCTGACCTGCTGAGCTCCTCCACAATTTTGTGGGTGTTGTTCTTGATTTCCAGTATCTGCAGACTTTCTTATGTTTATTTTTGACATGAGGTAGTTAACATTATGCTAGCAATTTTCCAGCGGCACTAACAAAATCAAGGACCCATCCCTCCATGGTTATTTTGAGGCACTGTCAAGACTTTGAATGCAGGTCAGTTTTCTGCACCGCATCCTTGCCCTGATTCAACTCACCCAGACCAGTCTTTGCAAGCTATCCACAGATGGCTGAAAGACTCATCAAGAACTTGGACAAACATGGGATGTTTTCTATGGAGATGTGGAGGCAAAATGGAGATTTGGATAGGGGCTTATAAGATAATGAGAGGCATGTAGAGTAGACAGACAATACTCTTTTCCCAAGGTTGAAATATCTAATACCAGAGGGCATAAATTTAAGGTGAGAGAGGGGAATTTCAAAGTAGATGTGAGAAGCAAAATTTTACACAGAGAGTGGTGGGGATCTAGAACGTGCTGCCTGGGGTGGTGGTAGAGGCAGATACAATTGGGGCTTTTAAGAGGCATTTAGATAGACACATGAGTGTGAGGAAAATAAGACCATAAGACCATAAGACAAAGGAGCAGAAGTCAGCCATTTGGCCCATCGAGTCTGCTCCGCCATTTTATCATGAGCTGATCCATTCTCCCATTTAGTCCCACTCCCCCACCTTCTCACCATAACCTTTGATGCCCTGGCTACTCAGATACCTATCAATCTCTGCCTTAAATGCACCCAATGACTTGGCCTCCACTGCCGCCCATGGCAACAAATGGAAGGATACTGACATTGTGTAAGCAAGAGAGATTAGATTAGGTCACCACTTGATTACTAATTTAACTGGTTTGGCACAATGTTGCGGGCTGAAGGGCCTGTTTCTGTTCTGTATGTTTTATGTTCTCTAAAACTGCAGTGTAAGGTCTGAAAGGAGAAACAAAAAATGGATAATTCCCCAGGTTCCTGAGTGCAGATGAAGCAGAAACAAGGACCCATGTTTCATTTGACGTAAATAATCTGAATTGAATATCATTCTTCCATCATTTCACCCTCCCCCTTCTCCAAGCAGTGGAATACTCTCAGCTTTGATTACGTATTAATTAGCTGGACAGTTTTATTAGAGCTACTGCTATGGCTAATAATTCATGCAGTTTCTGAGATGTTCTAGTTAGGATGCACATGAATACTTGGCCTTCTGTTGCTGGGTCATGGTATTTCTCCCAGCATGCCCTGGGTGCAGTCCTGGGTGGACTGCACTTACATAATGGTTTTTGTAGCTGGTGAGGCCCAAGCTACAAATTCACTGGCTGTTAAAGCTGTCCCATTTATTAAAATTTTGTCATTATACCAACCAGTCCCCTCCATCACCACCCTCCTTTGTCTGGCAGAACAGGTTCTCATTCTCCAAAATTTTTCATTGGGCTCCTCCCACTTTCTCCAAACTGGAGTGGTAGCCAAGGGCACCTGTGTAGGCCCCAGCTATACAAGCCTCTTCGTTGGCTATGTAGAACAGTCTATGTTCAAAGCTTTCCCCAGTTATACTCTCCATCTCTTCCAATGATGACGGCATTGTGCTACTTCATGCACCCATGCTGAGCTCATCAATTTCATCAACTTCACCTCTATCTTTCACCCTGCCCTTAAATTCACTTGGTCCACCTCTGACACTTCCCTCCCCTTTCTCAATCTCCTTTTCTCCATTTCTGGAGACAAACCGTCAACCGACATCTTTTATAAACCTACTGATTCCCACGGTTATCTTGACCACACCTCCCCACCCTATGTCCTGTAAAAATGCTATTCCCTTTTCCCGGTTTCTTTCCCAGTTCTCCATCTGTTTCCAGAATGCATCTTTTCATTTCAGGAGATCAGAGGTATCCTCCTTTTTTAAAGCATGGGATTCCTCTCCCTCCACTATTGACGCTGCCTTCACCCACATCTCCTCGTTTTCTCTTACATCCGTGCTCACCCCTTTTCCCACCACCTTAACAGTGATAGAGTCCCTCTTGTTCTCACCTACCATCCCATGAACCTCTACATCCAACACATAACCCTCTGCAACTTCCGCCATCTCCAAAGGGATCCTACCACTAAGCATATCTTTACTCTCTGTTTTCCACAGGGATCGTTCCATCTATAATTCCCTTGTCCATTCATACCTCTCCACTAATTTCTCTCCCTAAGTGCGACACCTGCCCATACACCCCCTCCCTCACCTCCGATCGGGACCCCAGCCAGTCCTTCCAGGTGAGGCAACACTTCACCTGTGAACCTGCTGGACTCATCTATTGTGTCCAGTGCTCTTGATGCGGCCACCCCTACACTGGTGAGACCCATTGTAAATTGGAGGACCACTTCGCTGAGCACCTTCACACCATCCGCCATAAGCAGGATTTCCCTGTGACCAAACATTTTAATTACCATTCCCATTCCCGTTCTGACATGTCGATCCATGGTCTCCTATTGTGCCCAGGTGAGGCCACCCTCAGAACGGAGGAGAAATACATTATATTCCGTGTGGGTAGCCTCGAACCTGATGGCATGAATATCGATTTCTTCTTCCGGTAAACAAATTCCTCCCCCATCCCCATTTCCTTCTCTGATCTTTTATCTCTTCTCTCCTGCCTCTTACTTCCTCTGGATCCCCTTCTCCTTTCCTTTCTCTTATGGCCCACTCTCGTCTCCTGTTAAATTCCGATTTCTCCAATCCTTGAACTTCCCCACCCACCTAGCCTCACCTTATCACCCTCCAGCTAGCCTCCTACCCCTTCCTCCCACCTTTATATTCTGGCATCTTCCCCCTTCCTTCTCAGTCTCAAAGAAGAGTCTTGGCCTGAAACGTCAACAGTTTATTCATTTCCACAGATGCTGCCTGACCTGCTAAGTTCCTCCAGCATTTTGTGTGTGTTGCTTTGGTATTATGATTTGAATTCTCCTAGGATGACAAAAAGAATCAGAACAACATGAAAAAACTACAATTTTTTTCTTTACAAGACAAGCATATAAATGCTTAAAAGGAACTATTTTTAAATAACTTGATTAACCAAAGAAAGTCTCTCACAGCTGCCAATTTCTCTGCTTTAGAGAACATAGAACATTAAAAGCACAGGAACAAGCCCTGTGACCCATCCTTTCTGTGCTGACCATGATGCCTATTCAAACTGATCCTTTCTGATATACATGGTCTGTGTCAGTCTGTTTTCCTTCATCTGCCCATCAAAATGCCTCTTAAATATTGCTACTATATCTGCTTCCACCACCTTCACAAGCAGTACGTGCCAAGCACCTGCCTCTCTCTGTGTAATGAAACATCCTTTGTAGATCTCTTTTAAACTTTCCCCTTCTTGCCTGAAAGCTAAGTTCTCTAGCATTTGTCATTTCTACCCCGTAGAGAAAAAGAAATCTAATCTATGTCTCTCATGATTTTAAATGCCTCTGCCATGTTGCCCCTCAGACTCTGACATTCCAGAGAAAGCAACGCACATTTGTCCAACCTTAACTTGTAGCTAATACTCTCCTTCAGTACCTTTTCCAAACTTCCGTGTCCTTCTGGTAATGTGACAACCAGACTGTACACAATACTGTGAATGTGACCTAACTGCAGTCTTATACAACTGAAATGTGACTTCCGAAATGTTATATATGAGGCCCTGTCCAGTGAAGGTAAACATACGATATGCCTTCTTTACTTGAACAGATCCTCAGCAGCACCTCTGGGACAGTTGTACTCAACACTGGAGCCCCTCAAATTGCGTCCTCATTCCCTACTTTACTCCCTGCACACGCATGGCTCTGTTCCATTTCTGAGATAAAGTGAGAAACTGGGATGTGATAGGTGGAAGAGGTAAAGGACTGAAGAAGAAAAATCTGTTAAGAGAGGACCGTGGGTAAAAGGAGAAAGGCTCTGAAGGGCAGGTGAGGAGGAGTGAATGGGTAAGAGGGGAACCAGAATGGGGAGTGATAAAAGAGAGAAGGGGAAATTACTGGAAGCTTAGGAAATCGATGTTCAGGCTACCAGGTTGGAGGCTACTCAGACAGAATATGAGGTGTTGCTCCTCCAACCTGTGGGTGGCCTCATCATAACACAGAGGAGGCCATGGACTGACATGTCAGAATGGGAATGAAAAGTAGAGTTAAAATGGGTGGCCACCAGGAAATCCTGCCTTTTGTGGCAGTCTCAGCAAAGGTGCTCCCAACCTCAATAAAATATATTGTAGTTCAGAAGATGCTGCTGGTGGATAAAACCAACTCCATTGTTGGACATGGGGTTCTTTGCAGAGAAATGTGACTAAGTCCTGGAATCATCACTGCCGTCAGCACAAAACAGCCCACTCCTCAAGTTTATAATTTCCCTAGATAGTGAATTACATTAAAATTCACATTGGTCCATCTAGTGGCAAGTTAAGCTGAGATTTCTCATGATTCTTTGTTAGCATATGGAAGAAAATTGTGGTAATAATTGGTGGAAATGATTATACTAATGCTGTAGTGCTTCCATATGCTCCTCTTTAACCATGGAAATTAAAGTTTGAAGCTATCATTTAGGCACATTAGACACAGCATGGTTAATAAAATGCAATCATGGACATTATTAATGACTTCGAAACAAAAATGGTGATTTTAAAGGTACAGTAAATATATTGTAGGCCACTATGAAGGAATAAGAGAGTGGTTTGTGATTGAATAAACAGATTAACCACTACAAAATACCAGAATTACGACTGAGCCTTGTTATACCTAAATTTTTTGCATAAAATTCAAGTTTGTGCCAACTTGATGAGTTAAGTTCAGGAAAATTCCATTATTACTCTTCTGCTGGGAAAGATGCTATATTAATGGACAAAAAGTATTTTCGGAATTAACATTAAAATAAGATTGATGATGTTATAGCTAAATTCTATTGGGTAAGGCTCTGGAAAATCTGCACTTCTTCCTTGAAAGATCAGCAGATGACCGTTGAAAAATCAAACTGGATAGGGGACAAAGAAATGGTGGACAAGCTGTACGAGTCTTCATTGTGGATGACAAGAGCAGTACACCAGAAATACAAGAGTGTCAGGGGCAGCAGCGAGCGTAGTTGCTAATATTTGTGGAAAAGGTACTTGGGAAGCTGAAAGGTCTGAACTGTACTATTCCTGAAGGTTCTGAATGAGGTGGCTGAAGAGATTGTGGAGGCATTAGTAATGATCTTTCAAGAATCACAAGATTCTGGAATGGTTCCAGACGATTGGAAAATTACAAATGTCACTCCACGTTCTAAGAAGGGAGGGAGGCAGAAGAAGGAAAGTTATAGGCCAATTCACCTGATCTCAGTGGTTGGGAAGATGTTGGAGCTGATTGTTAAGGATGAGGTTTCGGGGTACTTGGAGGCACATGATTTCCTTAGGAGAAATCTTACCTGACAATTCTGTTGGAATGCTTTGAGGAAATAACAGGCAGAATAGATAAAGGAGAGTCAGTGGATGTTGTTTACTTAGATTTTCAGAAGGCTCTTGACAACATGCCATGCATGAGGCTGCTTAACAAGTTAAGAGTCAATGGTATTACAGGAAAGATACTAGCAATATAGAAGATTGGCTGCCTGGCAGATGCAAAGAAACAAGAGCTGTTCCACATGTTGGGACCACTTCTTTTTACAGCTACTCTCAGGCAGAAGGCATAGAAGCCTGAAATCCACACCACCAGTTCAAGAATCGCTACTCCTTTTCCACCATTGAGTTCTGAACCAACTGGCACAACTCTATACACTAGTGCAGCGGTCCCCAGCCACCAGGCCGCGGACGGGTACCGGGCTGCGAGGAAACGATATGAGTCAGCTGTACCTTTCCTCATTCCCCCTCACACATAGGGTTGCCAACTGTCCCGTATTTGCCGGGACATCCTGTATATCGGGCTAAATTGGTTTGTCCTATATGGGACCGCCCTTGTCCCGTATTTCCCCCGCTAAGGTAGAGCGTTCATATGAAGCCTTTCGTGCCAAAATGGCATAAAGCGAAGAAGCAATTACCATTAATTTATATGGGAAAACTTTTTGCGCATTCCCAGGCCCAAAAAATAACCTAACAAATTATACCAAAAAAGACATAAAATGGAAAATAAATAACACTAACATATAGTACAGGGCAGGAATGTTATGATAAATACACAGCATATATAAAGTAGAAATAATGTATATACAGTATAGTCATGAAGATGAAGGCAAAACTGATTTGTGGGGGGGGGGATTGGCACGTACGCGCATGCGCGCATCACATGAGCACGTCACGCACGCGCACACAGGTGCCTACGCAAGGCTTCATGGTCATGGTAGTCTTTCCTGGGGTAAAGTGTCCCGGGATTTGACTGCTACTTTTGTCCCTTATTTGGGAGTGAGAAAGTTGGCAACCCGAACTGTAAAAGACATGTGGAGATGAGTTTAACCCTAATTGAACACCTCCCCCCCCCCACCCCCGGTCGGCCGCTCTGCAAGAATATTCTCAATATTAAACCGGTCCACAGTGCAAAAAAGGTTGGGGACCCCTGCACTAGTGTAACAAACCCATGACCACTTTGATCACAGTGCAATGATTGTCCTGATCACATTGTAGAGTAAAATCCAGATGTAAGGTCCGTAATGTCCTGAAATGTGATTGTCCTGAAATGTCGACTGTTTATTCCCCTCCACAGATGCTGCCTGTAAACACAAAATAATCTGCAGATGCTAGGATTAAAGCAACACTCACAACACGCTAAAGGAACTCAGCAGTTCGGGCAGCATCCGTCGAAAAGATCGGTCGACGTTTCGGGCCGGAACCCTTCATCAGGACTGCAGTCCTGACAAAGAGTTCCAGCCTGAAACGTCGACCGATCTTTTCCACGGATGCTGCCCGACCTGCTCAGTTCCTCCAGATGCTGCCTGGCTTGCTGAGTTCCTTCTACATTTTGTATATTGCTCTGAATTTCCAGCTTCTGTAGAATCTTGTGTTCTTCCAATAATGGACTTCGTGTTTTTGCTCTAATTGTGTTCTTTCTTGAAACAGTTGTGTATAATTAATGTTTAATTATGTTTTTCATCTGAATATTGCGTGTGCCTGTGACACTGCTGCAGGTAAGTTTTTTTCATTGCACCTGTGCGGACATGTACCTGTGCAATGACAATAAATTTAATTTTGACTTCAGCTCAGCAGGTGACATTTCCTGATTTTAACCTGCTCACATGAGCAGACTCTCACACAAAGCAGGAGAGCACTCCTCTCTTGTGAAATAAACATCATCATCATCATAAGGATGAAAGAGGAAGACAAGGAGAAATGTCTATTAAGAAGAGTCGTTAGGAAATAAAATCTTTTATCAGGAGTAGAGCTGGCAGAGAAAGCTTAATAATATTGATAGAGTCATCCTGATGGGCTAACCTATAGCATTATCGCTGGGCACAGAATCATGTGTTAGAGAATAAGAATTAGATAACTCTTTTGAAGTTAGTTCTTCATATAATTTGTATCTTTTATTTATTAAATTTCAATGCAGCATGAAGTAGTTTTCTGATCAAAAGCATTTAAAATTCTTTCAGATGACAAATGTAACACAGCTATTGCAACCATTACCATAACTGTTGCTACAAACATTTTGATTAATATTATGCTTAGGTGAAGGGGAAGAGAATAACTAAAATCAAAAGTTGAGTTTCGTAATGTAAAGTAACATGCACACACACATATTTTCATGCTGTAAGGGAGACTGCTAAGTGCTCTGTCTCACAGCTGCAGAGATCTGTGTTTGATCCTTGTCTTTGGGTAATATCTTTGTCATATCCATATTTCTTCCAATATCACATATTCATGCAAAGATTATTGGGTTTAGGGAATGGTGTGGTAAAAGAATCAATGTGCAGTTAATGGGCATGAGGGAGGGAATAAGTTGTAGTGGAATTATCCTCTATCCCCCTCACACTCTGACCGACTGATCTGCCTGTTTCTCCCTGCAATTTCCCATGTTGCCCAGGATAGCACCTCAGCTATTGTCTGGCCATGTGGTAACTAATGGGACAATACTGAATTTAACAATTGCCTTTCTCTGTTTGTATGAAAATTAGCTAGTTCTGTTGTAGATTATCCACCTCTCCGACATAAAATTAGTAAATTACAGTAGTTTATTATTGTGATATGCACCGAGGCATAGTGAAAAACTTTGTTTTGCAGTCAGTTCATTACATTACAACAGTGCATTGAGGGAAAAGCAAGAACAGGGTGCAAAATAAAGTGTTATAGTTACAGAGGAATGCCATGTGAGGTGCAAGGCCATAACTAGGTAGATTGTGAGATCAAGAACACATTTATTGTACAAGGGAATTGTTCGATGGTCTTACAACAGTTCCTGTTCTTTCCTGCAATTGTCCTGAGTCCTGACGAAGGGTTCCGGCCCGAAATGTCGACCGATCTTTTCCACGGATGCTGCCCGACCTGCTGAGTTCCTCCAGCGTGTTCTGAGTCCTGCAATTCACAGCTTTTCTGTGCCCCTTACTTTGATTTTTACCTCTCGAATGTGTGATGTTAATTCATCAAACGACTTTAACTGACACCAGTCTTCTCTCTGACACCAGTTTTCTTAGTATTTTTTTTAATTTGCAGTTTGTCTTCTTTTGTACATTGGTGGTTTGCCAGTCTTTGTCTGTTTATGTATAGTTTTTCATATATTCTATTGCAAATGAAGCTCAAGGTAGTATATGGTAATATGTATGTACTTGGAAAATAAATCTGCTATGATGTGGGGTCCTTGACCTCAAACAATGACTTCATTTCCTTGTCCAAAGATGCTGTGTGACCTTCTAAAACTTCCACCATCCTCTGCTTCTTTTAGATTTCCAGAATCTGCAGTGTCTTACTGTTTGGAACAGCTTGAGGGTGTTCCCCTAGCAGCCAAGACAGTTGAGAGCAGACTTTATAGAGATGTACAAGTGGCAGTGAAAGTGAAAGTTTATTGCCATATGTACAAATGCAAGTATGTATAGTTGCAATGAAAAACTTACTTGCAGCAGCGTCACAGAGATACACAGCTCCTCACTAGTCAAGAAGGCAGAGCAGCATCTACAGTTTCTGAGGAGACTGTGGCGTGCAAGGCTCCCCTGCCGCCCCTCCCCCCATTCTAACAACTTTCTACAGGAGCACCATTGAGAGTGTTCTGTTTGGTTGCATCATTGTGTGGTACTGAAGCTGCAAAGCATTGAACAGCCAGACCCTACAGAGGACAGAAAACACTGCCAAGGGGATCACTGGGGTCTCCCTTCCCTCTATTTGTGACATTTACCAGAAGCATTGCAGACGAAGAGCCTGAAGAATTATAGAAGGTCCCTATTTCTATCCCACTGCCGTCAGGAAGGAGGTACAGAAGCATCAGGACTAGCACTGCCAGACTGGGTAACAGCTTCTTCCTGCAGGCTCTGAGGCGAATGAGTACCCTCCCAGCACTGAGGTCTCATCACTGGGACAGCAAGCTGTTTGCTGTACTATTTAATGCTCATTGTTTACCTGTGCTGTGCACTACAGACATTTTGAAATATACTTTACTAACTTACTTGTGGTAATATTCTCACCTTCACCACTGAGCAGATGAGAAAGGCTCTGGGGAAACTCAGGTACGGCAAAGCATTGGGACTGGATGGTGTGAACCCCAGGGTCCTGAAGGAGTGTGCTGAGCAGCTGTGTGGAGCTCTCCAGTGTGTTTTCAATATGAGTTTCAGCCTGGAAAGCATTCCGACTGTGTGGAAAACATCTTGTATGGTCTCAGCACCCAAGGAGGGCCAACCAAAAGACTTGAATGACTATCATCCAGTGGCCTTGACCTCACACTTCATGAAGTCCCTAGAGAGGCTGGTCCTGGTTCACCTCTGACCCCTGGTCAGATCAGCCCTCGATCCCCTGCAATTTTCCCTCCAGGAGCACATTGGAGATGACAATGCTGTCATCTACCTGCTGAACAGAGCCTACTCCCATTTGGATAAGCAGGGCAGCACTGGGAGGATCGTGTTTTTTGATTTCTCAAGTGCCTTCAATACCATACAGCCCTCATTGCTGGGGGGAAAGCTCCATTTAATACAGGTTGACACTTCCATTGTATCCTGGATAATGGACTACCTGACTGGCAGACCACAGTTTGTGCAGCTTCAGAGCTGTGTGTCAGACATGGCTATGAGCAGCACTGGGGCCCCACAGGGGACTGTATTGGCTCCCTTCCTGTTTACCATGTATACCTCGAACTTTAAGTACAACACTGAATCATGTCATCTGTAGAAAGTCTCTGATGACTCAACAGTAATTAGGTTTATAAAGGGAGGACAAGAGGATGAGAACAGGGCCCTGGTGGAGGACTTTGTCAAATGGTGCAAGCTGAATCATCTGCACCTCAACATCAGTAAAATAAAGGAGATGGTGATGGACTTTGGGACGACTAAGCCTGCACCGCTCCCTGTTACTATTGATGGTGAGGACGTGGATGTGGTGAGCACCTAGGGATGCACATGTACGACAGAACTCAGTGGAGCACCAACACAGAGGCTGTGTACAAGAATGGCCAGAGTTGCTTCTACTTCCTGAGGAGACTGAGGTCCTTTGGAGAATGCTGACTTCGCCTTCACATGTTCTACCAGTCTGTTGTCACCAATACAATCTCCTATGTGGTGGTGTGCTGGGGCAATGGCATCAACACGGGTAATGCTAGCAGGCTCAATAAACTGATTAGAAAGGCTAGCTCTGTTATAGAGGTCAAACTGGAACCAATGGAGGCTGTGGTAGAACAAAGGACCCCATGGAAAATCCTGGCAATTCTGAACAATGTTTCTCACCATCTGCCACCTTGGCTGAACAGTGGAGCACTTTTAATAATAGACTAAGTTAACCTGTGCTGCTTCAAAGAGTGCCCTATGAGGTCATTCTTATCCTTGGCCATTGGGCTCTATAATGAGTCAACCTACAGTCAAAGAAGTGATGAGCCCCTCCTGTCAGACTGTCTGTGGCAACTTACTTTTAATTCTTTCTTCCTTCTCTTCTAATATTTGTATATTTGTATATCTGTGCACTTGTAATGCTACTGAGACACTGTAATTTCCTTTGGGATCAATAAGCATCTATCTACCTATTTTGTTTTATGTGCTGTGTGTGATACAAGCTTTGTGGATGCACCATGGTCCAGAGGAATGTTGTGTTTAGTTGCATGTACAGTCAGAGGGTAATAAACTTGAACGTAAATCAACAATATAAATTATACAAGAAAGAAAATTATAACAAAAGGATACATGTCAAATGGAGTGTAAAGCAATCATAGTGATAAGGCTTGTGCAAAGAACAAAATGGTTGAAGGGACGGAGCTGTTCTTGAACCTGGTGGTGTTGGGCTTCAGACTTCTGTACCTCCTGCCTGATGGTTGTTGCGAGAAGGTGGTGCGGTTCAGATGGAGGGGATCCTTGATGATAGATGATGCCTTCTTGTCTCGATACCACTGATGCTGGTGAGGGCTAAGGGCAGCAGTTTGTTCAAGGTCAGGAGATTCAGATTTATTGACTGGTAAAAGATATGTGGCAACTTATTCACGCCTGTAGTTTGAGAGGTTGTGACTGTGATCTGGAATTCACTACCTAGGGGGTTAATTAGAACTTTCAAGGGGCTAAAGACAGAGATTGACAGTTTCTTGTCAGGATTACAAATACCTGGGGATATGAATTGACAATAAACTGGACTGGTCAAAGAACACTGAGGCTGTCTACAAGAAGGGTCAGAGCCATCTCTATTTCCTGAGGAGACTGAAGTCCTTTAACATCTGCCGGACGATGCTGAGGATGTTCTACGAGCCTGTGGTGGCCAGTGCGATCATGTTCACTGTTGTGTGCTGGGGCAGTAGGCTGAGGGTAGCAGACACCAACAGAATCAACAAATTCATTCGTAAGGCCAGTGATGTTGTGGGGATGGAACTGGACTCTCTGAAAAGAGGATGCCGTCCAAGTTGCATGCCATCTTGGACAATGTCTCCCATCTACTACATAATGTACTGGGTGGGCACAGGAGTACATTCAGCCAGAGACTCATTCCACCGAGATGCAGCACTGAGCGTCATAGGAAGTCATTCCTGCCTGTGGCCATCAAACTTTACCACTCCTCCCTTGGAGGGTCAGACACCCTGAGCCAATAGGCTGGTCCTGGACTTATTTCCTGGCATAATTTACATATTACTATTTAACTATTTATGGTTTGATTACTATTTAATTATTTATGGTGCAACTGTAACGAAAACCAATTTCCCCGGGATCAATAAAGTATGACTATGACTATGACGATGACTATTTGTAAAGGGATTAAAGGTTATTGGGAGAAAAGGAGAGAACAGGGTTCAGAATCATATTTAATATCTCTGGCATATGTCATGAAGTTTGTTGTTCTGCGGCAGCAGTACATTGCAATACATAATAATAAAAACTATGAATTACAATAAGTATATATAAAACACAATTTAAAAAGTAGTGCAGGAAGAGAGGGAGTAAAAATAGTGAGGTCATGTTCATGGGTTCATGGTCCATTCAGAAATATGATGGTGGTGGGGAAAAAGCTGTTCCTAAAATGTTAAGTGTGTCTCTTCAGGATCCTGAACCTCCTGTACCTACTTCTTGTTGGTAGCAATGAAAAGAGGGCATGTTCTGACTGATGGGGGTCCTATTGGACTAATGGATGCCACCTTTAGAGGCATTACCTTTTGAAGGTATCCTTGATGCTGTGGAGGCTAGAGCCCATGATGTAGCTGAGTTTACAACTGTCTGCAGCTTTTTCCAATCCTGTGCAGTGGCTCCTCTATACCAGATGGTGCTAGTTTTCTAAGGTACATCTGTAGAAATTTGCAAGTGTCTTTGGTGACATATCAATTCTCCTCTGATGCCTAATGAAATATAATCACTGTCATGCCTTCTTTGTAAATGCATCAACATGTTGGGCCAGGAAAGATCCTCAAAGATGTTGGCACCCAGGAACTTGAAGCTGCTCTCTCTTTCTGCTTCTGAACCCTCAAAGAGGACTGATGTGTGTGCCCTTGACTTCCCCTTCCCAGAGTCCACATTCAACCCCTTGGTCTTACTGACATTGAGTGGAGGGTTGTTTGCCACTCCACTGAACCTCCCTCATTTCTGTTTGCCTCCTCGTTACCATCCGCAATTCTGCCATCAATAGTTGTGTCGTTGGCAAGTTTATAGAGGGCGATTAAGCTGTGCCTAGCCACCTAGTTGTGGTGTAGACAGAACAGAGCAGTGTGCTAAGCATGCATACTTGAACAGCGCCAGTGCTGATTGTCAGGAGGAGATGTTATTTCTGATCAACACAGTCTGTGGTCTCCTGGTGAAGAAGTCAAGGATCCAGGGTCACACAGTGGTACAGACGACCATATTGAGGGCTTGTTGATTAGAACAGAGTATGATTTTGTTGAATACTGAGCTGTAGTGAATAAACAGAATCCTAATATTACTATGGTCCAGGTGATTCAGAGCCCAGTGGAGAGCCAGTGAGATTACATCACTGCAGACCTATTGTGGTGAAAGGCAAATTGCAGCGGGTCCAGGTCCTTGCTGAGGCAGGAGTTGATTCTAGCCATGACCAACCTCTCAAAGCAGTTCATCACCGTAGATGTGAGTGCCACTGGACAGTAGTCTTTGAGGCAGTTCACCCTGCTCTTCCAGGGCACTGGTACAATTGTCACTCTTTTGAAGCACGGAGGAATCTGTAGCAGTGAGAGATTGAAGATGCCCTTGAACACTCCTGCCAGTAGGGTTGCACAGGTTTTCAGAGCCCTACCAGGTACAGTATCTATGCCTGACACCTTGTGAGGATTCAAAGACCAAAGGACATATATGTCACCATATACAATCCTGAGATTCGATTTCTTGCAGACATGTTCAGTTAATACAAGAACCATAGTGTAATCACTGAAAGATGAACAACCAATGTGAAAATACAAAAGAGAACAAAAATAACAAAATAAGTAAACAAATTAGATAGACAGATTAGATAGATTAGACAGAGAGATTAGATAGATAGATAGATAGATAGATAGATAGATAGATAGATAGATTAGATAGAGAGATTACATATATAGATAGATTAGATAGATATTGGAAACCTGAGATGAACAGTCCTTGAAAGTAAATCCGTAGGTTGTGGGAACAGTTCAGTGATAGGGCGAGTGAAGTTGAATGAAGTTATCCCTACTTGTTGAGGGGGAATAGATGTTCCTGGCCTGGTGGTGAAAGTCCTGAGGCTCCCGCACGTGCTTCCTGATGGCAGTAATGAGAAATGAGAATGACCTGGTTGGTGGGGGTTGCTGATGATGGATGCTGTTTTTCTGCAATGGTGCTCCATGTAGCTTTGCTCAATGGTGGGGAGGGCTTTTGCTGTGATAGACTGGGCCGTATCCATTACTTTTTCCAGAATTTTCCATTTAAGGGTATTAGTGTTTCCACACCAGGCTGTAATGCAACTATTCAATATACCCTCCACCACACAACTACAGAAATATTAGAGGTCATGCCAAATCTTCGCAAACTTCTAAGGAAGTAGAGGTACTGCTGTGCTTCCTTACGTGCTGGGCCCAGGACAGATCCTCTGAAATGATAACACTGAGGATTTTAAAGTTGTTCCCCTCTCCACCTTTGATCCCCCGATAAGAACTGGCTCATGGACTTCTGGTCTCCTCCTCCTTTAATAAATAGTCATCTCCTTGGTCTTGCTGATATGGAGTGAGAGGTTGTTGTTGTTGCACCACTCAGCCAGATTTTTAATCTGTTTATATGCTGATTCATCACCACCTTAGATTTGGCCAATGACACCTTTGATTCAACAAATGAGGATTCAACCTCTTGAAAGATGTTCTGACATTGGCCTCTAAGACAGAGATCACAGGGTCACCAGTTGCTGCAGAGAATTGTACAGGTGTAGTTTTATACTCCCTTTCAAAACGTGTTTAAAGTGAGTTGAGCTCATCTGGGAATGAAGCATCACAGCTACTCATGATGTGGAGTTTTGCTTTGCGTGAAGTATTGGCCTGCAAACCCTGCCAGAGCGGACATGCACCCGATTCTGTCTCGAACCTCAATCAGAATTGTTTTATCACCCTTTAAGTAGCTTTCCATAAGTCATCCCTGGACCTCTTGTATTGCACTGGATCAATGGTCTTCAATATCACAGATCTACAAACTACAAATCCCCTGCTTCACCTATGACTTTTGGTTTGGGTATGTGTGGTATGTTCTCAAAGGTACACACTCATCCCCACAGATCTTGGTGAACCCAGTGACAACTGTGGCATATTCATTCATAAGCGGATGAGCTTAGGGCGTGGATCAGCACTTGGAGCTGTGATGTTGTGGCCATTACATAGATTGGATGGCTCAGGGACAGGAATGGTTACTTAAAGTGTCAGGCTTTAGATGTTTCAGAAAGGACAGGGAGGGAGGCAAAAGAGGTGGGGGCGTGGCACTATTGATCGAAGGTAGTGTCACAGCAGCAGAAAAGGAGGAAGTCATGGAGGGGTTGTCTATGGAGTCTCTGTGGGTGGAAGTTAGGAACAGGAAGGAGTCAATAACTCTACTGGGTGTTTTTTATAGACCTCCCAATAGCAACATGGACATTGAGGAGCAGATAGGGAGTCAGATTCTAGAAAGGTGTAATAATAACAGGGCTGTCGTGGTGGGAGATTTTAATTTCCCAAATATCGATTGGCATGTCCCTAGACCAAGCAGTTTACATGGGGTAGAGTTTGTTAGGTGTGTTCAAGAAGATTTCTTGACACAATATGTAGATAAGCCTACAAGAGGAGCAGCTGTACTTGATCTGGTATTGGGAAATGAACCTGGTCAGGTGTCAGATCTCACAGTGGGGGAGCATTTTGGAGATAGTGATCACAATTCTATCTCCTTTGCCACAGCATTGGAGAGGGATAGGAACAGACAAATTAGGAAAACATTTAGTTGGAGTAAGAGAAAACATGAGGCTATCAGGCAGGAACTTGGAAGCATAAACTGGAAACAGATGTTCTCAGGGAAACATACGGAAGAAATGTGGCAAATGTTCAGGGGATATTTGTGCCGAGTTCTGCATAGGTACGTTCCAATGAGACAGGGAAAGGATGGTAGGGTACAGGAACCATGGTGTACAAAAGCTGTTGTAAATCTAGTCAAGAAGAAAAGAAGAGTTTACCAAAGGTTCAAAGAACTAGGTAATGATAGAGATCTAGAAGATTATAAGGCAAGCAGGAAGGAGCATAAGAAAGAAAATAGGAGAGCCAGAAGGGGCCATAAGAAGGCCTCGGCGGACAGGATTAAGGAAAACCCCAAGGCATTCTACAAGTATGTGAACAGCAAGAGGATAAGACGTAACACAATAGGACCAATCAAGTGTAATAGTGGAAAATTGTGTATGGAACCAGAGGTGATAGCAGAGGTACTTAATTAATACTTTGCTTCAGTATTCACTACAGAAAAAGATTTTGGCGATTGTAGGAATGACTTACAGTGGACTGAAAAGCTCAAGCATGTAGATATTAAGAAAGAGGATGTGCTGGAGCTTTTGGAAAGCATCAAGTTGGATAAGTCACCAGGACCAGACGAGATGTACCCTGGACTACTGTGGGAAGCGAGGGAGGAGATTGCTGAGCTTCTGGCGATGATCTTTGCATTATCAATGGGGACGGGAGAGGTTCTGGCGGATTGGAGGGTTGTGGATGTTGTTCCATTATTCAAGAAAGGGAGTAGAGATAGCCCAGGAAATTATAGACCAGTGAGTCTTACTTCGGTGGTTGATAAGTTGATGGAGAAGATCCTGAGAGGCAGGATTTATGAACATTTGGAGAGGTATAATATGATTAGGAATAGCCAGCATGTCTTTGTGAAAGGCAGGTCATGCCTTACAAGACTGAATGAATTTTTTGAGGATGTGACTAAACACATTGATGAAGGTAGAGCAGTAGATGTAGTGTATATGGATTTCAGCAAAGCATTTGACAAGGTACCCCATCCAAGGCTTATTGCGAAAGTAAGGAGGCATGGGATCCAAGGAGACATTGCTTTGTGGATCCAGAACTGGCTTGCCCACAGAAGGGAAAAAGTGGTTGTAGATGGGTCATATTCTGCATGGAGGTTGGTGACCAGTGGTGTTCTCAGGGATCTGTTCTGGGACCCCTACTCTACATGACTTTTATAAATGACCTGGATGAGGAAGTGGAGGGATGGGTTAGTAAATTTGCTGATGACACAAAGATTGAGGGTGTTGTGGATAGTGTGGAGGGCTATCAGAGGTTACAACAGGACATTGATAGGATGCAAAACTGGGCTGAGAAGTGGCAGATGGAGTTCAACCCAGATAAGTGTGAGGTGGTTCACTTTGGTAGGTCAAATATGATGGCAGAATATAGTATTAATGGTAAGACTCTTGGCAGTGTGGAAGATCACTGTCAGAGGGATCTTGGGGTCTGAGTCCCTAGTGCACTCGAAGCTGCTGCGCAGGTTGACTCTGGACTTAAGAAGGCATACGGTGCACTGGCCTTCATCAATTGTGGGACTGAGTTGAAGAGCTGAGAGGTAATGTTGCAGCTATATAGGACCCTGGTCAGACCCCACTTGGAGTACTGTGCTCAGTTCTGGTCGCCTCACTGTAGGAAGGATGTGGAAACCATAGAAAGGGTGCAGAGGAGATTTACAAGAATGCTGCCTGGATTGGGGAACATGCCTTATGAGAATAGGTTGAGTGAACTCTGCCTTTTTTCTTTGGAGCAATGGAGGATGAGTGGTGACCTGATCGAGGTGTATAAGATGATGAGATGCATTGATTGTGAGGATAGTCAGAGGCTTTTTCCCAGGGGTGAAATGGCTAGCGCGAGAAGGGTCAGTTTTAAGGTGCTGGAAGTAAGTACAGAGGAAAATGTCAGGGGTAAATATTTTACACAGAGAGTGGTAAGTGCATGGAATGGGCTGCCAGCAACAGTGGTACTGGATACGATAGGGTCTTTTAAGAGACTCCCGGACAAGTACCTGGAGCTCAGAAAAATAGAGTGCTATGGGTAACCCTTGGTAATTTCTAAGGTGAGGACATGTTCAGCATAGATTTGTGGGTTGAAAGGCCTGTACTGTGCTGTAGGTTTTCTATGTTTCTATTCATAGATGAATGCCTGAATACTGTCCAGTCTACAGAATCAAAGCAGTCCTGTAAGGGCTCCTCCGCCTCCCTTGACTATACTTTCTTGGTCCTCACCACTGGTGCTGTGGTCTTTAGTGTCTGCCTGTTTCCATAAAGGAGAGTACATGGCAGTCCCTCATATCCCTCTGGTACAACAACCTGCTGTTAGGTCTCCAGTTTATACTTTCTGGAGACTGTACGTTCCCCAGTAGCATTGCCGTGAGCAGAAGTTTAAGGCCTCTGCATTTCAGTCATATCTTTAGACCGTGGTGGCATCCTCTCATGTTTTCCTAAAGGGGCAATGCACTCCAGACCCAAGTATGCCATCTGAGTTTCACTGATTTTGAGTATCAATAGATTTTGTAAACATCTTCTTTAAACAATGTTACTTACTGAAGCACACATGGCTGTGATTGGATTTCAGCTGCAGTATTCCTAAAGGGGAGTATTTGCTGATTTCCATAGGAGGTGCCTGACACCGGCCCCCTAGGCCTGAGTCGACATAGTAGTATAGGAGGTGCACGCAAAGTTTCGCTATTTAATGGTGCCATCTCAAAGATAATCAGCCATGATTGAATGGTAGGGCAGACTCAATGGGCTTAATGGTCTAATTCTGCTCTTATGGAATCATTGGGGAAAGAACTGTAGGGCTGAAGAAGTGGGGGGGGATTGGAACTGACTGGTTTACAGGGTGCTAGCATAGAGGGAGAGGGCTGAATGGCCTCTGTCCATTCCACAACCATTTGATAGTTCTGTGAATGGAACAGTCTCACACACAGAGGAGAAGGGCCTCCTGAACATTTATGAACTGCCAGTTCAGACCTGGACTGGAAGGTTTAAGTGATAAGGAGAGACTGGATTTTTGGGGACTGTTTTGACTCAGCAGGCCAGGCAGCATCTATGGAGGGAAATAAACAATTGAAGTTTCAGACCATGACCTTCAGGACCGAGACATTGACTGCTCTATTTCCCTTCCATAGATGCTGCCTGACCTGCTGGGCTCCTCAAGATTTCCAGCATCTGCAGAATCTCTTGTGTCTCTGGAATTGTTTTCACTTTAGCAAAGAAGGTGGAGGGATGAACTCATAGCAGATAAAATCACCAAAAATGTAGATAAGATAACATATACAAAATGCTGGAGGAACTCAGGAGGTCAGCTGACATCTGTGGAGAGGAATAAACAGTCAATATTTTGGGCTGAGACCTTTCATCAGCAACATAGATAAGGTGAAGGGTCCTAATGAAGGATATCGGTCTGAAACGTTGGCTGTTGATTTTCCTCCATAGATGCTGCCTGACCTGCTCAATTCCTCCAGCATTTGTGCATGGTGCTCAGGTGAACAGTTACAGTCTTTTCCCCAGGGGAGTATAAAACTAGAGGGTGTGGGTCTGGGGTACGGAGAGGAAAGTTTTTCACACTGAGGGTGGAGGGTATGTGGAATGAGCTGTCAAACAAAACGGTTGAGACAAGTAAAATTACAATGTTTAAGTGACATTAGGCGGATTCGTGGATAGGAAATATTTAGAGGAATATGGACTGAAAACAGGCAAATGTGACTAGCTCAGGTCGGGCTGAAGGGCCTGTTCACAATGCTGTTTAACTCTATGACTCTAAGGCATTGCTGACTGCATTGAAACCATCATTTACACCCAGGTGACTGTGGCATTCAAATTATAAATGTTCATTGTCCAATCTCACACTTCCATTACCACAGATACTGCAATATCACACTGCTCTTACTTTACATAGTCCAATCTCATTAACACAAACGTTAATGTGTCATACTGCCTTTTGGAAGGACACTCCAAATGAAACTGTCAGTAACACATACAATTCAAAGCCTGCATTGGCAGCCACACTAGAGCAGCCCAACCTCACCATCCTTTCAGACAGACATTGCTGCAGATGCAGTGATTTACTTCGTCTCCTCCTATTTCCCCCGACCTAAACGTGACCTCTCTCACCTTCAATCCAGCCTATCCCTGAAATTTTTTCTCCATTAGTACCCCCTGAATCTGAACTTCTCACCCTCGCTCAGTTCCCGTCCTCTAAACCTGAGTTCCCCTCCTTTATGTACTAAGCAGTGGCATGGAAGTGTAGTGGTTAGCGCCAGTCGGGGTTCGATTTCTGCCACTGTCTGTGAAGAAGTTTGTATGTTTTCTTTGTGACTGTGTCGGTTTCCTCTGGGTTCTCCGGTTTCCTTCCGCAACCTATGGGCTAGGTTAGTAAGTTGTGGGCATGCCACTTTGGTGACATTTGCAGACTTCACATCGTACATATCGGACTGTGCTGGCCATTGCTCCCGGTGCATACTTGGATTGTGTTGGTTATGTTTTGATGTACCTGTGGCATTAAAAAGGTGCAAGAGATTGTCTTGGCCATTTTTATTGTGATAGCAAGTCCTGTCAGACCTTGGTATCGTACTGTACTGTGCAAAAGTCTTAGGCACTATATATAGCTAGGATGCCTAAGACTTTTGCTCTGGACTGTAGTAAGTTTGTGTATTGCATTGTACTGCTGCCGGTGCAACAAAAAAACAAATTTCATGATGTATGTGAAATTGATTCTGATATGAGTCTCGGTTCTGGAATATGAGTGGGAAGAGGGTAGGGAGAGTGGAATCATGTTTGGGAAAAGGTGAAGAGAAGGGGTGAGGGCCAGGATGCACCAGAGATACATTCTGTAATGATCAATAAACTGATTACTGTACTTGGAATCGAATGACCTGCCTGGTGTCTTCAGGCTGAGCGTGTCTGCAGCCACACCACCCCCTGTTCTTGGTACTCCTTCTCTGCCACCTGTCCCTGGCCCCTCCCATGGCACTTCACCCTTGTCATTCCTTTGGCCCCGCAAGATTTACAAACTCGCTCTCCACTCCACGTTGGCAAATACAGTATTGTGTAAATGTCTAAGTCACCCTAGCTATATTGCCTTGGTCGTCCCACCGAGAAGGCCCACAGGCCTCGGAGTCACCTTTGGCTGCCACCAGCGAAGGAGTTGCCAGAGCTGGCTGTGTGCTGCTAGATTTCATACTGGGCTGGGGACTGGCCCCTCCCATCAGTGCTGCCCTCTTGTGTTCACTCGGTTGAAGAACAAGCTGGACCAGGACACTCAGGGTTTTCGGCATATATTTTTCTCTTTGTGACTGTATGTTTTTTTGAAATCATAATCATATGTGTTACTTGTGTCATGTGCTGTGTGCAGTGTGCTGTTGGTAATACTTTTTCACCTTGGCCCCAGAGGAACTTTGCTTTGATTAGCTATATTCATGGATGGTTGAATGATAATTACACTTGAATTTGAAAATTGACATAAAGCTAATCTAATAAACAAATACCAGCTCCATTGCCTTTGGATCAGGAGAAATAAGAGCAAAAAACAGCCTGCTGGAGGAACTCAGCAGTCAGGCAGTATCTGTGGAGTGAAATGGATGGTCGATATTTCAGGTCAAGACCCTTCACCTGGACTGAGAGTAGAGGTGAGGTCAGGGAAGGGTTGCAGAAAAGTTGGCAAGCTGGATCCAGCTGGGGAGAGAAGAGAAGTAATAGAGGCTGGGAGGTGATAGGTAGAGGCAATAAAGGGCGACAGGTGATGGAATCTGACAGGAAAGGAAAGGTGGAGCATGGAACTGAAGAAAGATGGGAACAGTGGGAGGAAATGACCCAGGAAATGGAGTGTCTGTGGTGATGGACTGACGGAGAAGGTGGAAGATGGGAAAGACTCTGCATGATAACAGTTTTAAGAGTGGAAAGGATGATTATGTGTGGTAGATCAGAAGGAGATTTTTCAACCTAGGACACTTCCACTCCAGAGCTGAAGTCACCCTAACTTAGTGACTGAGACGCAGTACGGAGACAATGCATGTTCACGTGAGTGCTAGGGAGCTGACCTCCAAGTAAGCATTCCCTCAATTACTGGGGAATACATTTGGAGTGGCCGCTCCGAATGATATCGTATGTGTTAACTAGGGGCCGTGCACAATCCTGATTTGATGAAGACAGACGTGAGCAGCATGGAGGAACATCTGGAGAAACTTCTGAAATGCTCGCTTCGCTGCTGCTGCTGCTGCTGCTACTGTGCGATCGAGAATCTCCGGAGGGGAAGGCCCCAAATTCTCAGCTTTGCCTATTCCCTGTAGCCGGGGCTGGGGTCGAAGCGCTCAGCAGAGATGGTGTTCGGTGCTTGGTGTCGGAGGGCTGGTCGGAAGCTCGAAGTTTTCGGACGGACTCGGAGTCGCACTGTGGTCGGGTGCTTCCAGGGTGCTGCATCGGCAAGTTTGCGGCGCTGGAGGTTCATGGCAGGGAGAGTTTTTCTTCCTTCTGCTGTCTGTGTGAGATGATGGGACTTTCGAGAGACTTTGAGACTGTTTTTTTACCATGCCCATGGTCTGTTCTTCATCAAATTACGATATTGCTTGGCACTGTTGTAACTATACGTTATAATTATGCGGTTTTTGTCAGTTTTTCAGTCGGTTTGTCTTGTGTTTCTGTGATATCATTCTGGAGAAACATTGTATCATTTCTTAATGCATGCATTACTAAATGACAATAAAAGAAGACTGCATGTCCTCATAATCTAATCTAATATGTTTCCACTTAAGATCCACAAAGCAGATGTCCTCTATCCATCTGCTCTTGTTCTTAAACACAGCCCCTGACAAGGCCCCGGAAAGACAAGTGACTGTGGAAGTCACAACCTGGTAAAACAACAAGATGCATAAGGAACTTAGCACGCCAGCTAGGACCACAGCTGGGAAATGGACAGTTGGGGTTTTGGGTCTAGACTGAAAGAGTAGATGGGAAATAGGCTATATGAAGAAGTGATAGGGAAGGGAGATTCCATGCCCACCTCTTTATATTGGACGTCTCTGCCCTTGCATTTCAGTCCATTTCCCACCACAGTAGCTGCCTGCCCTGCTGAGTTTCTCCAGTAGCTCAGTTTTTTGCCAAAGTTCCTGGAAAACATAGACAGCCTCCTATATCCAGAGAACCATTTCTCAATGAAAAAAATTCACCATTACCATATGTACCCACTTTACCCTGTAAGGAAGGGAGATCCAAACCTCAATATGGAATGGTCCAATGAACATAGTTGGTCACTGCCCTCCCATGAACCTCAAGGCACCATGAAAAGAAACTCATTCCGCTGACAGAACAAATAAACCAATATCAGTGTCTCCCTGGGAGTAGCATATGAGTGCCATCACAAGTAAGACATGTCTTAGATCTTTGCGTAGATTTGGCATATCATTGAAAACTGTAGCTAACTTCTGTAGATGCACAGTTGAGAGTATCCACTGGTTACATCACTGCCGGGTATGGAAACACCAATGTCGAGAAACAAACAGAAAAGTCTCTAGAAAGATACAGCCTAGTCCATACAGGCAAGTCCTTTCCTCCTCAGAACTGTCCACATTTACATTGCCACTAGAAAGCAGCATCCATCAGCAAACACACCCACCATTCAGGCCATACTTGTGCATATGGGCTACGCTGTAGGCCTGATTTATACTTTTGCATAGCCCTACGCCGTAGCGACCATGTGTGGTTGTGTCTGCGTTGCTCCGCAATTCACCACCAAAATGCTAATTGGCGGTGGGGTTTCTATGCCACTGCGTTGAATTTCTTCATGAGAGATATGGACGAGGAAATGCATTTCAAATATTTTTGGATGTCGGCAGGTAGATTTGACGATTTGGTTCATCGTCTCCAACCATTTAGTTTGCATTAGTGTACAGATGTGTTGGAGAAAAGCAACTGGAAATGCGTATAAGGAAATGCGATGCTACCAAGCGGACCAATCACAGTTGTTGCGGTCTGCGTCGCTGCGATGCGTGAGTTACATTTTTGGGGAGGTGCACGCCACCCTATGGTGCTAGCTACATCAGTCAACCTAGAATTCACAGAATTACACTGGAGGCAAGTCATCACCAACTCTGAGTCACCACTACTGGATTAGAATGTAAAATTGTTATTTTCTTGTAGCTTAGCTCTTCCTGCGCTTGCTTGTCGTATAATCACCTCTGCATATAGGTGTAATTATTCAGTAATTGTAGTATGGATCATTTTGTATTTTCTAGAAGCTTCTCAGTTTTACTGCAGCAGTTGCCACCCTACTTGAATCTGGCTATTTCTTGTGTTACATCTTATCGATAGAATATGATTCATCCCTAGTTTGTGTATGGGACAACCATGATTTATTTTTCTTTGTCTTTCTTTGTTCTTGTAACAGTTAAGAAAATGACTGTGATCACCAAGTTTTATGCCTTATTCTTGTCTTCCAAAGAACCTCACATCAAAATCACGAGATCCAATACTACCTAAGAATATATTCTGTTATGAATATAAAGAGATGCCAACTTCAACTTGCTATTAACACAAATATTTCAAATTACACTCAATTAGCATTTGTAGTTCACACTCAAAATGCTATCAGCATACAAGTAATCTAATTTCACATTGCTGTCAAAGCATATACATATTGAATTCTCTGCTCATCAGATATTGACGTAAAAAACTCTCAACTCTATAGCTGTTGACACAAGGTCTCTCCATCACACTCAACCATCACTATAAAGCTTCATGATCACATTCAGACATCAATGTAAAGGCTCCCGGCTGCATAGTCATTGACATATGGGTACCGGTCCGCACTCAGCCGTCGACACAAGATCTTTGAATCACTTTCAGCCATTGAAACAAAACATCTCAATCAGAGTCAGCCATTAATAAAAGGCTGCTTGACCGCACATCCCTTGAGACATTGGCCACTTCATCACACTCAGCCCGTGCCCACTTTTGTCCACGCTCAGTTGCAGACATGACAAAGAAATGGCCGATGGTATTTAACTGAGGCAAATGTGAACTGTTGCACCTTGGCAGATCAAATGTAAAGTGACAGTGCACTGTAAATAGCAGGACCCTTAGCCATGTTGATGGGCAGAGGAATCTTGAAGTCCAAGTCCATTACTCCTTAAAAGTAGCTACACAGGTTGACAGTGTGATTCAGAAGACATATGACACACTTGCCTCTATTAGTTGAGGAACTGAGTTAAAGGGTCTGGAAGTTATGTTACAGCTTCTTGAGGATCTAATTAGGTCACATCTGGAGTATTGCATTCAGTTCTGGTCATCCCCTTTTAGAGGAAGAATATTAAGGCTTTGCAGAGGTTGCAGAAGAGTTTTACAGGATGCTGCCTTGATCAGAGAAATACTGAGAACTGAGTTGTCGAGTCCTTGAAGATTTCAGTATGTCCATAGTTTCTGGATTCAGTTTAGTGTTGGGGTGAGTGGAGTTATCCCCTATGGTTCAAGAGACTAATCGATGAGGGGAAATAATTGTTCCTGAATCTGGTGGTGTAGAACATGAGGTTCCTGTACCTCTTTCCTGAAGGTAGAAATGAGAAGAGAGTATGGCCTGAATGGTGGGGGTCCCTGACGATGGATGCTGCTTTCCTGCAACAGTGCTCCATGTAGATGTGCTCAATGGTGGACTGCTCTTTGTCCATTATTTTTGTAGGATTTTCCAGTCAAGGACATTGGTTATTCAATACCAGATCATGATGCAACCAGTCAGGATACTCCCCACTGTGCATCCATTGAAGTTTATCAAAGTTTTAGATGACATGCCAAATCATTGCAAACTTCTAAGAAAGTAGAGGCACTGCCATACTTTCCTTGCAACGTGACTTGTGCGCTGGACCCAGGACAGGTCCTTTGAAATGATAACACTGAGGAATTTAAAGGTGCTGACCTTCTCTATGTCTGATCCCCTGTTGAGGACTGGCTCATGGACTTTCGGTTTCCTGCTCCTGTAGTCAATAATCAGCCCTTTGTTTTTACTGACATTGTGTTAGAGGTTGTTGTTGAACTGACTTTATTTCTTACATCCTTCACATACACGAGGAGTAAAGATCTTAATGTTACGTCTCCATTTAAATGTGCAATATGCAATCATAGTAATTTATAATACTTTATAATAAATAGAACAGTCAGTGTAATATAGAGTACACTCAAATCAGTGTGAGATCATCAGTCTGATGGCCTGGTGGAAGAAGCTGTCCCGGAGCCTGTTGGTCTTTGCTTTCATGCTGTGGTACCATTTCCCAGATGGTAGCATTCAGCCAAATATTCATTCTCCCTCCTATTTGCTGATTCAGGTACACCTGAAGACTTGCTCATTAATGCAAATATCTAATCATCTAACCATGTGGCAGCCTCAATGCATTCAGTCATGCAGATATGGCCAAGAGGTTCAGTTGTTGTTCAGACCAAACATCAGACCGGGGAAGACATGTGATCTAAGTGTCCTTGACCATGGGATGATTGTTGGTGCAGGACGGGATGGTTTGACAATCTCAAAAACAGCTGATCTGCTGGGACGTTCACGCACAACCCTCTCTGTTCAGAAGAGCATCTTCTGTTCAGTGGTGTTCCGAGGAGCATCTCTGAATGCACAACATGTCAAACGTTGAAGGGGTGGATGGATTTTTGCTAGTGTTTGGATGAACGGTGGTATCATTCTACTCGACAGCAGCAGAAGACCACACACACACACACTCAGTGGCCACTGTATTAGGTAGAAGAGGTATCTAATTTAGTGGCTGCAGAGTGTACAGTATGTTCTGTTTTCTATGGTTAACCCTTGATGAAGGAATCTTGGTCACTCTTAGCCATTGACCCCAGGGCTCTTATCATTGCGATGGAGATGAAGGAAAAATTCCACAAGTACCCAATTATTTACTCAAAGAAGATGTTTCCAACTAGACTATAACCAGAGGCACTGAAAGGCAGAGATTCAAAGACACAAGTCAGGTTCAATCCTGACCTCGGGTGCTGTGTGGATGATGTTTCCTCTCTCTCCCTATGAAGATGTGGCTTTCTCTGGTGCTATGGTTCCTTCCATGATGTGCAGGTTGGCAACTGGCCACTGCAAGTTTCTGCGAGTGTGTGGGTGAGCAGTGGTATCATTCTACTTGACTGCCGCCAAGGTTGAATCTGGAAATTCTCCAAACCACATTTAATCGTTACTTCTGATTAACTTCAACAGCTTGTAGATACATTACCAGAGTAAGAACACTCACATAGAAACATGCAGATTCACAGCTTTGCATAAGGAATCCCAGTACTGTTTTTAAAATTGTACTGAACCTGTGCAGAACCATTTCCAGAGAAAAAAGCCTCAGTGCTTTTACATTCAACTCTTGCTCTTCTCCTCCGTATATACATTTAAAATCTGCTGAATACTGACAAGATTCATTTTCAGAGTCGCATATGTTTAATCCAATCAACATTAAGGTAAATGTGAACAAAGAATATTTTAATAGCGTCCTATGTTACCCTAAATGAATATAAAATGTGAGTGGACTTTATTTCAGTAAATTAGACAAAGCATTCAATATCTTAATGATTAATAATGCAACAGAGAGAGGCATTCACTTTTTTTCCCAAGATAGCAGCACAGTCTAAAGATGCTGAACACGGAACAAATTGCAAGATGAAGGAAATCCTCATAATACTGAAATACATGGCATAGTGAATGAAGTTTAAGGGTTTATATCACATGAGGAGAATGCAAGAAATAAGGAGTTATATAAACGCACACAAAATGCTGGAAGAACTCAGCAGGTCAGGCAGCGTCCGTGGAAAGAAATAAACAGTTGATGTTTCGGGCCAAGACCCTTCATCAGGACCAGAATGGAAGTGGACAGAAGCCAGAATACGAAGGTTGGGTGGAAGGAAGGAGGACGAGCTGGTGGGTGATCAGTAAAATTAGGTGATGGGGAAGCGGGTGGGAGGTTGAAGTGAGAATCTGGGAAGTGATAGATGGGAGACGGTAAAGGGTTGAAGAAGGAATTCGATTGGAGAAGAGAGTGGGCCATGGAAGGAGGAAAGGCACTAAAAGAAGGAGATGGTAGGTGAGGAGAAGAGAAGGGTAAGAGAGGAGCCAGAATTGGGAATGGGAAAAGAGGGAAGGAGAGAAGGGGAAGAAATTGCTAGAAATTAGAGAAATAAATGTCCCTGCCATCAGGTTGAACACTACCCAGCCGAATAAGAGGTGTTGCTCTCCTGAACAACTGAGACTGGCCTCATTGTGGCAGTAGAGGAAACCATGGACTGACATATACAAATAAAAACATAAGACCATAAGACATAGGAGCAGAATTAGGCCATTCAGCCCACTGAGTCTGTTCCGCCATTCCATCATGGCTGATCCCGGATCCCACTCAACCTCATACACCTGCTTTCTTGCCATATCCTTTGATGCTATGACTGATCAGGAAACAATTAACTTCCACTTTAAATATACACACAGACTTGGCCTCCACCGCAGTCTGTGACACAGCATTCCACAGATTCACTATTCTCTGGCAAAAAAAGACCTCCCTACTTCTGTTCTAAAAGGTCGCCCTGTAGCGGTGTGCTACACACAGCGCTAGAATAACCACATGTAGTCGGTGAGTTGGAGTTGCGATAAAAGAGATTTATTCAAACTTCACGGCCTGCTTTAAAGCCTTCCTATTCCCGTCCTCCCTGGGCGGGTCTGCTGTGGGGAATGCATAATTGCAGACCCTTTCCGCGCGCGGGATTTTCCCCCTGCTGGTGAAGATGGCCCGGCGCCCTCTTTGGGGCCGTCCTCTCTGCCGGCGCGCGCCAGTTCGTGTGTGCTAGAAAGTGGGTCACCACAGCCCTCAATTTTGGGTTCTGGATACCTCCACCATAGGAAACATCCTCTCCACATCCACCCTATCTAGTCCTTTCAACATTCATTTGGTTTCAATGAGATCTTTCCACATTCTTCTAAATTCCAGTGAATACAGGCCCAAAGCTGCCAAATGCTCCTCATATGTTAACCCCTTCATTCCCAGTATCATCCTTGTGAACCTCCTCTGGACTCTCTCCAATTACAACACATACTTTCTAAGATATTGGGCCCAATTCTGTTGACAATACTCCAAGTGCGGCCTGACTTGTGTCTCTTAAAACATTAGCATTATCTCCTTGCTTTTATATTCTATTCCCCTTAAAATAAATGCCAACAATGCATTTGCCTTCTTTACTACAGACTCAACCTTCAAATTAACCTTCTGGGAGTCTTGCACGAGGACTCCTAAGTCTCTCTGCACCTCTGATGTTTGAAATTTCTTTCCATTTAGATAATAGTCTGCACTATTGTTCCTTTTATCAAAATGCATTATCATATGTTTCTCAACACTGTATTCCATCTGCCAATATTTTGCCCATTCTTCCAATTTGACTTAAGTCCTGCTGCAATTGCATTGCTTCCTCAGGACTACCTACCCCTCCACCTATCTTGGTATCATCCACAATCTTTGTCACAAAGTCATCAATTCCATTATCTAAATAATTGACAAACAATGTGAAAAGCAGCAGTCCCAATACTGACCCCTGAGGACCACCACTAGTCACTGGCTGCCAACCAGAAAAGGCCCCCTTTATTCTCACTCGATGCCTCTTGCCTGCCAGCCTTTCCTCTATCCTCTATGGAAATGGGTAATAGAAATAAAATGTGTGGCTACCAGGAAAGTTGTGGTGGATAGAGTAAAGATGCTCGACGAAGTGGAGCCTAGGTCACTGGAGAATGAAGGGAGATCTTACAGAGGTATACAAAATTATAAAGAATATAGATAGAATAAATGAATGCAGGTGCTTTCCCTTCAGATTCAGTGAGACTAGAAATAGAGGTCATAGGATTAGGGTGAAAGGTGAAATATTTAAGGGGAATCTGGGGGGATTTCAGAGAGTGGTGAAAGTGTGGAATGAGCTGCCAGTGGAAATGGTGGGTGTGGGTTCAACTGTAACGCGTAATAGAAGTTGGGTAAGTACATAGATGGGAGGGCCATGGAAGACTGCAGTTCAGGTGCAGGTCAATGTGAAAGTCAAAGGAAATTTATTATCAAATTATGTATATGCCATTGTATACTAACTTGAGGTTAATTTTCTTGCAGGGGTTCACTGGAACATAAAGAAAAGCAATAGAATTTATGAAAAACTAGAGACATAAATAAAGACTGACAATGAACCAATGTCCAAAAGAAGACAAACTGTGTAAATAAATATATAAAATATATAAGCCCAATGGTTGTGGGCTAATAACTGATCCTGGACCTAGTGGAGCGGTGGATAAGGTTCTGATACCTCTTTTCCGATGGAATGAGCTGGATGAGAGTGTGGCTGGTTGGTGGTGGGCCCTGATAATGCATGCTGTTTTTTTGTGACAGTGCTTCTTGTAATTATTCTCAATAACGGGGAATCTTTTCCTGTGAAGCGCTGTGCTGTATCCACCACTTTCAGTGGACACTTTTGTGATGGCACTTATGTGCTGGTCAAATGACAGATCATCTGAAGTAACAATACCAAAGAATTTAAAGTTGCTGACCCAGGAAGATGGAACTAGGCAAAAAACCAGGTTGGTATGGACTAGATGGGTTAAAGGGCATGTTTCTGTCTTGTAGTGCTCTATGACTGTACAAACAAATAGTATTACATGAGATAGGGAAGGTAGGGAGATTAGTGTTGAGCATATTGATATACTCAGGCATTTTGAGGTAAAGGAGGAGGTGGTGTTGGGTCTCTTAAAGATCATTAAGGTGGATAAGTCCTCAGGCCCTGATGGGATATACCCAAGGTTATTGAGAGAGGTATGAGAAGAGATTTCTGGGGCCAGAACCAATATCTTCATGTCCTCTCTAGCCACAGGCAAGGTCCTGGAGGCCTGGCGAGTAGTAATGTTCCATTATTCAAAATGGGAGCCAGGGATAATCCTGACAAATATAGACTGGGGAGTCTCACTTCAGCAGTAGGGAAGTTACTGGAGAGAATTCTTACTGATAGGATTTGCAGTGCCTATAAAAAGTATTCACCCCCTCTTAGAAGTTTTCATGTTTTATTGTTTTGCACAGCGGATTCAAGTTGGCTTATTTCACACTGATCAACAGAAAAAGACTCTTTCATGTCAAAGTGAAAACAGATTTCTGCAAAGAGATCTAAATTAATTGCAAAATAAAACACAATATAACTGATTCCATAAGTATTCACCCCCTTTAATATGACACACCAAATTATCACTGGTGCAGCCAATTGGTTTAGAAGTCACATAATTAGGCCAATGGAGATCTGTTTTTAGAGACCTGTGTGCAGTCAAGCTGCTTCAATTGATTGTAGTAAAAATACAGCTGCATCTGGAAGGTCCAACTGCTGGTGAGTCAGTATCCTGGTAAAAACTACACCATGAAGACAAAAGAACACTCCAAGCAACTCTGCAAAAAGGTTATTGAAAAGCTCAAGTCAGGAGATGGATACAAGAAAATTTCCAAATCACTGAATACCCCTGGGAGTACAGTTGTCAATCATCAAGAAATGGAAAGATATAGCACAGCTGCATATCTGCTTAGAGCACGCCATCCTCAAAAACTTAGCGACCATGCAAGAAGGGGACTAGTGAGGGAGGCCACCAAGAGACTTATGCCAACTCTGGAGGAGTTACAAGCTTCAGTGGCTGAGATGGGAGACACTGCACATACAACTGTTGCCTGGGTGCTTCACCAATCTCAGCTTTACGGGAGAGTGGAAAAGAGAAAGCCAGCCACTGTCGAAAAAAACTCACATGAAATCTTGGCTAGAGTTTGTCAGAAAGCATGTGGGAGAATCCAAAATCAGCTGGAAGAAGATTCTATGGTCTTATGCCAAACACTGCACATCATCAAAAACACACCATCCCTACCGTGAAGCACATTGGTGGTTGTATCATGCTGTGGGGATGCTTCACTGCAGCAGGCCCTGGAAGGCTTGTGAAGGCAGAGGTTAAAATGAATGCAGCAAAATACAGGGAGATCCTGGAAGAAAACCTGATGCAGTCTGCAAGAGAACTGCGACTTGGGAAAAGATTTGCTTTCCAGCAAGACATGACCCCAAGCATAAAACCAAAGGTACACAGGAATGGCTTAAAAACAACAAAGTTAATGTTCTGGAGTGGCCAAGTCAGAGCCCAGAACTCAATCCAATTGAGAATTTGTGTCTGGACTTGAAAAGGGCTGTTCACTCAAGATCCCCATGCAATCTGACAGAGCTTGAGCAGTTTTGTAAAGAAGAATGGGGGAAAATTGCAGTGTCCAGATGTAGAAAACTGACAGAGACCTATCCACACAGACTCAAGGCTGTAATTTCTGCCAAAGGTGCATCTACTAAATACTGACTTGAAGGGGGTGAATTCTTATGCAATTAATTATTTTATGTTTTATATTTGTAATTAATTTTGATCACTTTGTAGAGATCTGTTTTTGCTTTTATATGAAAGAGTCTCTTTCTGTTGATCAGTGTCAAAAAAGTGCCAAATTAAATCCACTGTGATTCAATGTTGTAAAACAATAAAACATGAAAATTTCCAGGGGGGCGGGGATGGTGGTGAATACTTTTTATAGGTATGTATGAGCATTTGGGGAATGAAGGACTAATTAAGGAGAGCCAGCATAACTTTGTTTAGGGCAAGTTATGTCTTGATAACTTGATTAAGTTTTTTGACAAGGTGATGAGGGTGATTGATGAAGGTAGAGCAGTGGATGTTATTTACATGGATTTTAGTAAGGTGTTTGATGAGGTCCCTCATGGGAGGTTCATCCAGAAGATTAATGTGCATTGTGAATTAGATGTTTGGATTCAGAACCGACTTGCCCATAGAAGACAGAGGGTCGTGGTTGAAGGGACTTACTCCAGCTGGGGATCTGTGATTAGTGGCATTCCTCAGGGATCTGTACTGGGATCTCTGCTGTTAGTGATGTACATAAATGATCTGGCTGAAATACAGATAGGTGGGTTAGTACAGCGGTCCCCAACCACCGGGCGCAAAGCATGTGCTTCCAGGCTGCAAGGAAACAACATGATTTGGTGATATGAGTCAGCTGCACCTTTCCTTATTCACTGTCACGCACTGCTGAACTTGAATGCACGCGAGGTCATTACCCGCACGTCATCCATGTCAGCGCAGGAAGGAGATCAACTCCGAGCTTGCAAATGACGGCGGGCTGAAAAGTATGTTTGACATAACATCTCTGCCAGCATTCTGGATCAAAGTCAAGGCTAAATATCCTGAGACAGCCACGAAAGCACTGAAAATGTTGCTTCCATTTCCAACATATCTCTGCAACGAATGCAACGAAAACCAAATTGCGGAATAGACTGGACATAAGGAACCCCCTTCGAGTATCACTGTCTCCCATCACCCCTCAATGGCACTGTCCCGTTGCAGGAAAACAAGCCCAGGGCTCCCACTGATTCAGCAATATTGGTGTGTTGCAATTATTTTATATGTTCATACAGGGAAAATATGTGTGGTGTGTTTAATATCCAAACATTACTTAAAATGTTATGATGCTACTGACTTATAAGTGACTTATATAACCATATAACAATTACAGCACGGAAACAGGCCATCTCTGCCCTTCTAGTCCGTGCCGAACGCTACCCTCACCTAGTCCCACCGACCTGCACTCAGCCCATAACCCTCCATTCCTTTCCTGTCCATATACCTATCCAATTTTTCTTTAAATGATAATATCGAAGCTGCCTCTACCACTTCTACTGGAAGTTCATTCAACATTTACTTCAAGCTCCCCTGTCCTCCCCTGATAATTGACTTATCACTATATTCATGTGAGGAAAATATGCGCTGTGTGTTTAATGTTAAATTCGATAGATAAACCCTTTTAGAAATAAAATTGAGTGTACTAGCCACTTGTCACCTATATTCTGGTCATGATTAACACCCGCCACACCCCCCGAACAGAATCGCCGAAAACGATTTGTAGAAAAAGATCAGCACGTACACGCATGCGCACACAGGTGCCTGCGCAAGGCTTCATGGTCATTGTAGTCTTTCTCGGGGTAAACACAACGTATTTGACTGCTACTCTTGTCTGTTGGCAACCCTGCACTGCACCCGCCACCCCCAGGTCGGCCAGTCCGCAAGAATATTGTCAATATTAAACCGGTCCGCAGTGCTAAAAATGTTGGGGACCCCTGGGTTAGTATGTTTGCAGAAGATACGAAGGTGGTGTGGATGGCATAAAAGACCGGCAAAGAATACTGATATCGATCAGTTGCAGATATGGGCGGAAAAAGGCAGATAGAATTTAACCCAGCCAGATGTGGTGTTGCACTTTGGCAGGTCAAATGCAGGAAACACTCTGCAGGCTGAGTCTACTTTTCTGCAGAAATAGCTAAAGTGACTCAAAGTTTAGACCATAAGACCATAAGACAAAGGAGTGGAAGTTGGCCATTCAGCCCATCGAGTCTGCTCCGCCATTTTATCATGAGCTGATCCATTCTCCCATTTAGTCCCACTCCCCCGCCTTCTCACCATAACCTTTGATGCCCTGGCTACTCAGATACCTATCAATCTCTGCCTTAAATACACCCAATGACTTGGTCTCCACTGCTGCCCGTAGCAATAAATTCCATAGATTCACCACCCTCTGACTAAAAAAATTTCTTCGCATTTCTGTTCTGAAAGGGCGCCCTTCAATCCTTAAGTCATGCCCTCTCGTACTAGACTCCCCCATCATGGGAAACAACTTTGCCACGTCCACTCTGTCCATGCCTTTTAACATTCAAAATGTTTCTATGAGGTCTCTCCCCATTCTTCTAAACTCCAAGAAATACAAGAGCGGACAAACGTTCCTCATAGGTTAACCCTCTCATTCCCGGAATCATTCTAGAGAACCTTCTCTGTACCCTCTCCAACGTCAGCACATCCTTTCTTAAATAAGGAGACCAAAACTGCCCACAGTACTCCAAGTGAGGTCTCACCAGCGCCTTATAGAGCCTCAACATCACATCCCTGCTCCTATACTCTATTCCTCTAGAGATGAATGCCAACATTGCATTCGCCTTCTTCACTACTGACTCAACCTGAAGTTTATTTGAGTTCTGATGAAATGTCCCAGATCAGGGCAAAATCCTTACCAGTGGGATCCTGAGGTCCAAGCTCATAGCTCCCTGAAAAAGGCTTCGCAGATTGATCGGGTGGTCATGAAGGCTTATGGAATGTTTACTTCTATTGGTCGAGGAATTGAGTTCAAAAGTCAGGAAGTTATGTTGCAGCTTAATACAAATCTAGTTATGCTGCATCTGGAGTATTGCATACAGGTCTGGTCACTCCATGATAGGAAGAATGTTGAGACTTTGGAGAGGGTGCAGGAGAGGTTTACCAGGATGTTGCCTGAATTAAAGGCCATCTGCTATAAGGAGAGTTTGGACAAAATTGGGGTGATTTCTCTGAAGTGGTGGAGGCTGAAGGGAGAACGGATAAAGTTTATAATCTTATGAGAGGCATAGATAGAGTGGTTCCTTAAGATTGCTATAGCTGGGACTGATGATGGGAATAAGCTCCCATTACCTATTAAAAACCCCCAATGACATGCATCTCAGATGGACTCTGACAACCAAGTCCAGCTCCTGGCCTTCAAGTGTGGCTTGGCTACTAAAGTCAGCAGAATTGTTGCTACTGACAGGAGAAGGGGCAAAGGCAGGTTAATAAAAATGCATTACGCTCATTAACTTCCTCATGACTTCTTTGTTATAACCTTTTCACTAGAAATTCTTACGAACCATTTCTCCCACACTAGCACATCTGTTCACAGCCTCCTCTACTGCCAATTTGGTGCCGCATCAGATTAGAGGAACAGAAACAGGAACTTGTGTTTCGGTAGTCACCAGCCTAATGACATGAACATTAATTTCTCTAACTTCTGGTAAAATTCTTCTCTGTCCTCTTCAACTTCCGTATTCCACTGGCCCTGATCATCCCATCTCCTTCCCCTCAGCTGCCCATCACCCACACATTACTCCATCTGTTCCCCTCCTCACCTTTATTCCATGGTCCACTGCCCTCCCCTATCAGATTCCACCTTCTCCAGCTCTTCGTCACTTCCACTTTTCACTTCTCAGCTTCTTACCTCATTCCTGCTCTCCACCTCCTTCACCTGTAAAATCACGTCCTCACCTGGAAATAACTAATGCGTGCCTGCTCTTACTCCACCCCTTCCTCCACCTTTTTATATGGTTATCACCTCTGTTGTTCAGTCCAGATGAAGGGTCTCGATCCAAAATGTTGACTGTCAATTTCCTTCTTCAGATGCTGCCTGACATGTAGAGTTCCTCCTTTATCTGTTGGTCAGGATTTTCATCAGAATCAGATTTAATAGCAGGAATACATCAGTGTTACAGTCCAATACATTACATGTATATATGATACATTACAATGAATATATATATATAGTTAAATAAGTAGTGCAAAAAGCGAGCTAAAATACCAAGGTGGTGTTCATGGATTCATTGTCTGTTCATAAATCTGGTGGTGGAGAGGGGAAGAAACTGTTCCTAAAAATGATGGGTGTGTATCTTCAGGATTGTGAAGCTCCTCTAATTGTTGTAATGAGAAGAGGGCATGTCCGAAGTGGTGGGGTGCTTAATGATGGATGCCGATTTCTGATACACCGCCTTTTAAAGATGTCCTCAAGGTTGGGGAGGCTAGTGCCCATAACGAGCTGGCTGAGTTTACAACCCTCTGCAACATCTTCTGATCTTGTGCTGTGGACCCCCCTCAGAACAGACTCTGACACAACCAGTTAGAATGCTCTCCATGGAACGTCTGTAGAAATTTGCTGGAGTCTGTAGAAATTTGCTTGGTGACATCCCTCTCCACAAATCTCCTAATGAAGTGTAGCCTCTGGTGTGCCTCCTTTGTAATTGTATCAATATGTTGGACCCAGAATAGACCTTCTGAGATGTTGACACCCAGGAACTTGAAGCTGCTGGCTCCTTCCACCACTGTCCTCTCAGTGAGGACTGGTGTGTGATCCTTCGTGTTCTCCTTCTGCAGTCACACTTCTGTCTGTCTGCAAATTTCATTCTTTTTCTTTAAATGTCCAAATCTGTGATTGCAAATTCTCTCTTTCCCCTTCTCCTCACTGTGTTTGAAATCAAGTCCCATTACATTAAACTTAGAGGACAAAAGTAGGTCAGTAAGTCCAATGGGTCTATGGTGCTGTTTCTAGTCAACCTTTTACTTTTAACCCTGCTGACACATTCTTTCCCTTTGTTTCTCCTCAGCGGCTCATCAAACTTCATCTCAGCTACTCCCATGTGTTGGTGAGCTCCACACTCACATCACTGTCTATGTAGCTTTGAGTTCTTCATTGCTCATCATACTTGAGCACATGACAATAAACGCGACTTGACTTGATTTCACTCTTCCCTCCGGGGAGCTGTGCTTGTATCATTGCTGAGTATTTCAAGACAGACATTGTAAGATTTTGCGACACTTTGGAATTTAGGGGTTTGGTGATCGGTCATGAAAAGAGAGTTGAGATAAAGGATCAGTTCTGATCTTCTTGAATAGAGGAGCGGACTCCAGGGGTTCCCTGTCCTATTTCTGTTCCTATTTTGTACATCCATATGTTCTAAGTAAAGAACCGCCGGCTAAATCGTTATTCCACAGCAACACAGCTTGGGATACAACTGGCACTGATGAATTATTCAAACATATGCTCGATAGTAAAAGCAGAAAATGCTGGAAACATTCAGCATGACTGACTTAATCTGTGGAAACAATTAACATTTTTGTTTTGATGCAAGATCTTGACCCATAACGCCAACCAACCCATTTTCTCCGCACATTCCCCTGACCCACTGAATTCTTCCATCAGCTTTTTTTATCAGCTCTAGATCTAAATATCTGGAGTCTTGAGGGTTTCCTGTTAACCGTTCAAGTCTGGGACCTTTCATCAGAACTCAAATATACTTTCAGTTACTCTAACTCGTTCTCTCACAACAGATCCAATATGCTGAGAGTTTCCTGCATTTTTCGTTTTTAATTCAGATTTTCAGGAGCTGTTTCTTTTTTTTAAAATCTCCACCCATTTGATAATCCCCGATTCTTTCCCTCTGATTTTGAGCTTGTTACAATTGGAACATAGAAGATAGAGCAGGAACAGGTCCTTCGGCCCACAATGCTATGCCGAACCAATCAAATCGCCAACTAAGTTAGTCTCTTCTGCCAGTACAATGTTCATATCCTTCCCTTTTCCTCACATTCATGTGCCTATGTAAGATTTTCTTAAAAGTCTCTAATGTTTCTGCCTCTACCACCACCCCGGGCAGTTCATTTCAGGCCCCCACCACTCTCAGCCTTAAAAAACTTGCCCCTCACATCTCCTTTGATATTACTGCCACTCACATTAAATCATGTCCTCTGCTCTTAGACATTTCAACCCTTGGAAGAAGATTTATCTGTCCACTATATCTGGAAGCCTCTGTCTGCTGGTTGGGGTTGACCATGTATTCCATCTGTCTAGATACACGAGCCAAGGCAGTACAATATGGACAGCAAGCGGTCGCCCATGTAGCAAACTCACTGTCTCCCATAACCGATAAAACCAAAGGAACAACAGTAGTAGTGTCTCAGTAAATGCCAGTCAGCAACAAACTCAACATAGGACTGCCTTACGGACTCCAGCACCAGATTTTTCCCCCAGGGTTTACTCCTAAAGTCTTCCCCACAAGGTGGCAGAGGTTTGAGATGAGAGTTTTCCTTCTCCTAGATGCACAGCCAACCTGTCATGGACCAGATGAGCTGAAGAGCCTGTTTCTGTGCTGTAGTGTTCTTTGACTTATTGACTTTAAATTGGTGGATATGGAGTCTGATGAAGTCCAACCTGATTTAATCAAGGTTAAGAAAAGGACAAGACCATGGATACAAGGCTGATGTGTAGGAGCCAAACCTAACTAGAATGCCTGTTTGGTGACAGCAGAAAGACTACAAATGCTGGAAATCTGGACCAGCACACACAAAATACTGGAGGAACTCAGCAGGTCAGGTAGCACCTGTGGAGAAAGATGAACAGTTGACGTTTCGGGCCAAGCCTCTTCAACAGCCCTGATGAAGTGTCTTGACCTAAAATGTTGTCTGTTTATTTTCGTCCATAGATATTGCCTGATCTGCTGAGTTCCTCCCACAGTCTGTCTCTGTTGAAGAAGCCATGCTTGATAGTCTTGAATTGGAAGGCCGTTTCCAGTGGGATCTTTGCCATCCTTTTCGATCTCATGGTAAGTTCTGATTAGTTTTAAATGTAGGGTGCTGAGTAAGAAGTTTGCAGATGTAACATGTGGCTGATTATGAAGAAGAAAACTAAGAAGAATAGCATTTGAAGTCCAAAGTGTTGGGTAACCAGTTGGTGGAATGCAAATAAAGCATCAGAAATGATAGTAAATAGTGGGAAAGAGGAGCAGGGAGACCTTTCCAGCTTGTCTACAGGCTTCTGTAGGACAGATTATAACATAGCTAAGGAGAAATAAGAGATATTTTTGAAAGGCAAGATCAAAACAAATGTATAAACGAATTTGAAATAGAAGCAGAAAACACAACAAAGACTCAGCCACTAAGGGTCACATCTCTAGAGATAACAACAGGGTCAGTGCTTCAAATCATCTTTGTTTAAAGCTTAGGAAATAGTGCCTCAGGGAGATGGGAGAGAGTGCTGGTGCACAGAGCCCCATGACTAAAGGTATGCAGGGAATATCATCAGATTTCTGAATCACTGGAGAGAGGACCATTCAGCTGGCTCATTATCAGTACAACCCTCCTCACCATCACTGACATCTTTAAAAGGCTGGGCTTCAGGAAGGCAGCCTTCCACATCGAGCACATTCTCAGTACTGTATCAGATCAATTGCAAGAATGTGATGAGCGCGTACGCGGCCATTCCGTCGCGTGGTGAATCGATTTGTTCTCTTCTCGTTACTACCATGAGGGAGTAAGGACTGGAACCTAAAGAAACGTACTCAATATTTTAGGAAAACCTTCTTCTCTACCATCATATTTCTTAATAGTCCATGAACACCATCTGAATAATGCTCTTTTATTATATCTATTTTTATTGGAACATAGTGATTTTTTAATATGTCTTGCACTTGCAGTAATTTTAGTACATATTGTGTTGCACTGGTGCCACAAGACAACAAATAGCATGACGTATGTCAGTGACAATACACCTAATTCTGATTCAGGTCGCCAACATGTGACTTATATAATCAAACCATACTGTATATACCAGTGAGTATTTGGAAGTCTGGCAGGGGTTGGATTTGTCACCCGCTGAGCGCCTCCAGGCCTCTGCTGCTACGAGTGTGCCTTCTTTTCCACTGACCCTGAGCTGCACCAGTCAAGCAGAGATGGGACTACTGAGCTGCCTCACTTGCTCACTCTCTGAGCCAGCAAGGCCGGCTCTTCCCATGCCTGCTCACCCTCTCACCACCAATATTTCTATGATCCCCTCTCCTCACACTGTTTTTATCTCTTCTCTATTTTCAAACTACTCAGCTTATAAACAGTTCTCAGTAACAGAACCCCGTCGTAACCTGGGCAGTTCTCCAGGTTTCTCACTGACACTTGTAAGGCTGAGTGCATAAAATTGGCCCAATTGCCCTCTGCAACAGTTTGCAAGCAGTTCTGTTCAAGGACAAATATTTTTTGCCTTGTGTACAGCATTCACATCCAATGGATCAGGAGAATGAAAATTGGTTATGCACAACGTGGTGTTTGTTGATTCACAGCGTTGCTATAGGGATTTATAAATAAGAGGATGAGATAGTGGAATTATTAACATTAAATGGAATTTATAAATTTCTGTTGAGTCCTGAGATGGAATAAGAAAAGGTTATTTTCTCTTACTGTGAAGTCATTTTAAGGAGCAACATGATAATCAAAGGGCTTGCCATCCTTGAAATGAGATGTTTTTATATATTTTACTGAGGAAGATAGGAAACGAAATGGAATATAGAAATTGACCCTGAGACCATAACTTCTGAGCCAGGACTCAGATCTTGATCTTTTGATACACTGTTCCACTATTGCCAAAGAAATTGCTGGCACATTGAATAAGACCATAAGATACTGGAGAAGAATTAGGCTATTCAAACTATCGCATCTGCATTGCCATTTGATCACGGCTATTTATTTTTCCTCTCAACCCCATTCTCCTCCCTTCTCCCTTCTACCTTTGATGTCCTTTCTGATCAAGAACCTATCAACCTGCACTTTAAATACACCCAAACAAGAGAAAAACTGTAGATGCTTGAAATCCAAGCAACACACACACAATGCTGGAGGAACTCAGCAACATCTATGGAATGAGTAAATAGTCGTCGTTTCAGGCCAAGACATTCACTGTACTATTTTCCATAGATGTTGCCTGGCCTGCTGAGTTCCTCCAGCATTCTGTGTGTGCTGCTTTAAATATACCCAATGGCTTGACCTCCATAGCCATATGTGCCAATGAATTCCATAGATTCACAACCCTTGGGCTAAAGAAATTCCTCCTCACTTGTGTTCTAAATAGACACCCCTCTATTCTAAGTCTGTGTCCTCTGGTCCTAGACTCACCAATTGTAGGAAACATCCTCTCCACATGCACTCTATCTAGGCCTTTCAATATTCAATAGGTTTCAATGAGATCCCTCCTCAATCTTCTGAACTCCAGAGAGCACAGAACCAGAGCCATCAAACACTCCTCATATGCTAATCCTGTCATTCCCTCCTCTGGCCCCACTCCAATGCTAGCATATCCTTTCTTAGATATGGGGCCCAAAACTGCTCACAATACTCCAAATGTCTTATAATACTCCAATGTCTTATAAAACCTTTGCATTAGGCCCTTGTCCTTATATTCTAGTCCTCTCAAAATATTGCAAACATTGCATTTGCTTTCCTTAATACTGGCTGAACCTGTAACCTTTAGGGATTCCTATACCAGGATTCCCAAATCTCTTTGCACTTTTGATTTCTGAAAACAGCCTATGCCTTTATTCCCTCTACCAAAGTGCATGACCATACATTTCCCTGCTCTGTATTCCATCTGCCACTTCTTTGGTTCATTCCCATTTGTCCAACCCTACTTGCTCAACACTACTTGCCCCTCCAGCTATCTGTGTACTGCACACAGAGCCGTCAATTGCATCATCCTCATCATTGACACAGAATATGAGAAGAGTGGACCCAACACCAAACTCTGCAGAGCACTGCGGGTCACCGGCAGCCATATCAAGCATGCCATCAGGTGCACCGAACAGCAAAATGGACGTAGGTGCAGGGTTTGAAAGGAAAAGTGGGAAAGCATTTGCTGCTTTTGAAGGTGGTCAGTTGTTCAATCACATTGATGGGAAAGAAAAGATCGAATAGAAAGAAGGGTGGGTCATTCCACAAACACACCATCAATTACAATAGATTTATACACTGAGTCGAACCTCAGCAATAGATATTGCAATACCCAGGGGTCGGGGGGGGGGGAGCTGGATTATAATGAGATAGACTAGCCTTCACCCTCATTAATCTCTGATTTTTGATTGCAATCCATGGCACATTCATTCAAATCCAGAAGATAATAGACCTCACAGCATAACAGTACTCCCTGTAAAGGTCAACTACCTGAAGGAATAAGGACCAAATGTTTGTAAGTTGACAATATATAACTTGATTTAAAAATATAGGAGAAAAGCATATAATAAAAATTTTAAAATTCCGAATAGACTTCGAGTTATAAAGACAATGTCCTTACAAGTAGGAACAAATTAATTTAAATTGAACTGTAGTATAAAAGTGAAATTTTATATTAGATTATGCTAATATCTTGACTTTAAGACCCAAGCCTTGAGATCTATTACCGTGATTACCTGGCTCACTTCACTTTGTGTTGATGAGTTCTGATGAAAGATTTCAGGATCAAATGTTGACTGTTCTTTTCCCTCCACAGATGCTACCTGACCTGCTGAGTTGCCCCAGCATTTTTTATGTGTTGCTCTAGATTTCCAGTATCAGAAAAATCCCTTGTGTCTAATTTTGTTTTATGCATTCCAAACATGCAATTGTCTTGTTCTGCAGGGTCTGGATCTTCTGTTTGTTTATGCACTAACAATCTACAAAAAAAATGTTTGTTTTGCTGAATTAATTTTCCCCAATATGTTGCTAGTTTCATCCTGCTGTATTCAGTGAATTGGAAGGGATTTATTACTGTCACATGTATCAAAATATAGTGAAAACCTTACATGTGCTATTCATTCAGATATTTCCATATGTGAAGTATATCGAGGTAGGAAAATAAAATGTAGAATATATTTTTGCAGTTTGAAGTCAAGCAAAAAGGTCATGAAGAGTTCAGATTGGAGCTCAAGAGTTAATCTTTACCTTACAAGAGGTCCATTCAAGGGTCTATTAACAGTAGTGCGGAAACTGTCTGAGCCTGGTGAAATGTATTCTCAGGCTTTCGTATCTTTGGCCAGATGGGAGAGAAAAGAAGAGAAAGTAACTAGGGTGGGTGGAGGTCCTTGACTGTGTTGGCTGAATTCCTGAGGCAGTAGGAAGTGTAGACAGAGTTGGTGAAGGGGAGGCTGGTTTGTATGATCGACTGGGCTATGTTTGACTGATCTTGCCCTTTACAGTGAACTGTCTCCTTGCATTTGCCCCTCCGAGGTGCAATACCTCACATTTATCTGGGTTAAACTCCACCTTCTATTTCTGTGCCCATATCTGTAACTGATCTATATCATGCTGTATTCTTTGCCAACCTTCTACACTCTCCACAACTCCACCAATCTTGAGATCATCTGCAAACTTATTAACCCACCCATGTCCATTTTCAACCAGGTCATTTGTATACATCACAAACTGCAGAGGTCCCAGCTCAGATCCCTGCGGAACAGATGAGATTTCTTAATGGACAATAAACCCATGTACACTACCTCATTATCTCTTCATGCTCTCTTTTTGCACAACTTATTTAATTTAATTATCAATATGTATGTATGCCAGTGACATTAAACCTGATTCTGATTTTTCATCTATGGTGCATCTGTAAAAATTGTCAAGAATCATTGGGGATGCGTTGAATTCCCTTAGCCTTCTGAGCAAGCAGAGATATTGCTGTGCTTTCTTGGCCATGGTGGCTTTACCATGACACCACATTATTGATATACTTATGCTGCATTGTGGGGCATGGAATGAGGAAGCAGATAACTGATAGGCTGCCTACTGTTCTGATAAGCAGCAACAGGAAGTGATGTCATCTCATCTTTCCTTTGGTTCAGTGGGTCATGTGGGTTGCTATGGTTACTGTTGTTTCATTTCCTTAAAATGCTGCCTGCAAAGGTGGTGGGAAACAAACAGTCAGGGAGAATTATGGAAATACTTGTGTCAAATAATGCAGGAACATGGTAATGACTGAAGGCTATTGGGATCGTTCCATGTCTAGAGCTGACTGGACTTAATGTGACAAATGGCTCCATCTGAGAAATACACCTCTGATTGGCTGATACAGCAGTGGTGAGGAGCAGGATAGGAGATAGAGACAGCTGGAGGGACAGAATAGTGGAGGAAGAGAAAGAGACTGGAAGGTGATAAGTAGAACTAGATATAGGAGGGATGATGGGCAGATGGAACCATTTGGAGAAGGGGTTAGGATATGGTAAATAAAATCAAAATGTAAATTAAACTGTTTTGCTCAAAAACCATTGGGCCAACGGTCACTATTCTAACCCTACCCACATGAATTCCATTAGCAATTCAGTTACACATTTTCAGTTTCCAGTCTTGCAATTTGAAGTTACATTTACTGTATCACACAACCTGCTGAAAGAACTCAGCAGGTTAAACAGAATCAGTGGTTGAGAAATAAAAATCAGGCTGAAGCAGCAGGGTTTCAGCCTAAAATGTTGAATTTATTTTTCTCTCCCACAAATGCTGCTCATGTTGCCGAGTTCTTCCAACAGATTGTGCGTGACTCCAGATTGCAGCACCTGCAACCTCTTGTGTCTGTCATAAAAAGCAAATTTATTACCAAAGTACATAAACGTCAGCATATGCAACTCGGAGATTCATTTTCTTGTGGGCATACATTGTAAATACAAGAAACACAATAGAATCAATGAAAGGCTGCACCCAGCAGGACCAACAATGTTGCAAAGGACAGCAAACTGTGCAAATAAAAAAATAAAATAATAATGATAATAATTATAACTGAGACCACTCAAGCAGCTAAGAGAAGAAAGACACGCATGAAATAGTCATTAAAAGTAAATACATTCATTCTGCGTTTATAGTACAGAGTAATGGAACTTGAGACTGACATGACAGCACACAGGGACAAACTTCATCAACAGTATATAACACAATATCTCTCCATGCAAGAAAATGTACAATGAATAGCAGATTCATGTAGAGTGATAATAAATATTAACTTAATCCCTATAGACATGTTAAACCAAATAAAACATGAAGTTGCACAAGAACTAGAAAGAAAACAGGCTAAAGACCACGACACTACTACACAAGAAAATAATGAAGATGCAACCCATCGAGAGGCTGATGAAAGTACAATTATTTCAACTACTTCACAACCAGATGTTAAGAGCAAAAACACAGTTGCAGAGCCTCCACAGAATGCTGATGATGAAGCTGAGTTTACAGCCAAAATTATCTGAATATCTTGGCTGTAAACACTAACACTAACATAATACATGGGCATTGACCCAACAAAAAGACCCTACATACCAAAACAAAATGCAACATCAACATTTGCAAAAATTGTTAATACTCTCAATAATATTGTATTACCACAACATTTTGGAAAATTTGAAACATTTGAAGAACTACACTCAATTGCATACTACGCAGTATTAACAGCAGTGCAGTGCAATAGCTCCAAAATAGAGGCACTCATCAATAGAGACTCAAAACCGAGTAATGAAATGAGAACATTGAAATGGCAGAAGAGGTTTAAAAACAAAACTGAAATCTTAGGATCAGAAATAGCCCGCCTAATGGAGTATAAAAAGGATAGCCAGAGTAAGAAAGTTAGAGAAAAACTAAGAAAATACTAAGGAAATATAAGGTCCATTCTATATACAACCAACTGAACAAAAGCATTGTAGAATTTATAGATACAGTAACTAAAACAAATGCTTGGTGCATACAAAGCTATACTAAATAGATGCATGAAAAGCACCAGATTAAGAAAACAGAATTATCAGTTCAGAAACAATGAAGAAAGTTTATATAGGACATTGAAACAACATTCGACACATCAAATTGTCACCAACCACACCACAGAATTACCAACAAACACAGAGATAATGAACTTTTGGTCTAATATCTGGTCAAACAGGGTGACGCACAAATCAAGAAGCAAGCTGGATTAGGGAGGAAAAAGAACGCACACACATGATTGACGAAATACAAATTTCTGAAGTTACAGTGAAAGAGGTTATAAAAAAATACCCACAATGGAAAAGTACTGGAAATACTGCACCTATTACTACATATCAGCAATTTTCTTAAAAATCCTGAAAAGGTACCTGAATTTTTGACAAAAGGTAAAACATATCTTTTACCTAAGGGGGAAATCACAAAAGATCCATCAAAATATTGTCCTATTACCTGTTTATGAACTATATATATAATTGAAACATCATGCATCTCGCAACTGATCATCACTCACTTGGATAACCACAATATACTTACGGAAGAGCAGAAAGGATTCCATAAGGGTATGAAAAGATGTAAAGAACAACTGATAATAGATTCTGTAATTCTAAATCAAGCCCGGAGGAAAAGCAGAAATCTTTCATGTTGTTATGTCGACTACCAAAAGGCATCTGCTTTTGTCTCACACTTGTGGTTAGTAGAATTTCGTAAAATATGTAAACTACACCCAATACTTTTGAAATTCCTGCAACATCTGATGAAGCATCGGCATAGTGTAATCACCATATCTATTAACAACTGAAAAAGAACAACCACCGTTATCAAAATAAACTGAGGTATTTTCTAAGGAGACTCTCTGTCCACTATGGTTTTGTCTAGCTTTAAACCCGCTCTCTAATTGACTGAATCAGATGAAAATTGGGTTTCAAATCAGAACCAACCAAATGAGTTATACTTTAACATATCTTGTATACATGGATGATTTGAAATTATATTCTCCTTTATCAGTTAAGCTAAAGCAATTAATTTAAATAGTAAAACTATTTTCATAAGATATAAGCATGAACTTTGGACTTGATAAATGCAGAACATTAACCATAAAGAAAGGTGCAATGGAGCTAACAGAATACAAAACAGAGCAGCAGGATACAATACAACCGATGGATGAATATTATCTGGGATCATATCCTAGTGTCTGGGATATCAACAAGCAAAGAAAATAGATCGAAGTGCAATAAAGGAAAAACATTTGACAGCATTTATTTCAAAGCTTAAGAAAATCTGATAAACAGAGCTCCGCAGTAAAAATATAACAAAGGCAATAAACACTTTTGCTATATCCATATTAACGCGTTCTTTTGGCATGATATCTTGGTCTGAAACTGATCTGGAAAATTTATAAAGAAAAATAAGAACTGAAATGACAAATTTCAGAAAAGATTGTAGGCATTCAGATTAACACTACTTAGGACAGAAGGAGGAAGAGGAATAACAGACATTAAAAATCTACACAACATTTAGATAAAACCTCTGAGGATATACTTCCATCAAGAAAAACAGGATTCAGCACTCAATGCAGTCCTGATAAGAAGTACACATTACTGAACTTAAATGAGAGCACAACTCAGAGAAAAAGGAAAACATTATCACTATTGAAGAAAAAGTTAACCAGTGGAAGAGCATGACCCTTCATGGAAAACATCCCCACAACCTGAGCGGACTAGGTGTCGACAAGGAAGGATTGAACACCTGTCTCAGAGTTGGAGACCCCTTCCCAGAAACAGAGCGGTTCCTTGTGGCAATACAGGACCAAGTAGTTAACATGAAAAATGTTTAATAAATTATAATAAACGACTAAAAATTTCAAGATGATAAATACCGAAAATACCAAGAGAATCCAGAAACAATCCAACACATTACAGGATTTGCAGCAATTTATCTCAATCTGATTACTTGCTCAGGCACAATCAAGTAGCAAACATCATTCACCAAAATATTGCGTTAAAATAGAAACTCATGAAAGACACCATACCTTACTTACAACACAAGGCTGATCCAGATTTAGAGTTAGAGTCCTACAAATTATAATACAACTGATCCATTATTACATAATAACCATCTGTATATAATATTACAGGATAAACAAGCAAGAACAATTTACAGAATATAATAGATATAGCTATTTCAAACACATAGCAAATAGAAATCAATAAGAGAAAAACACCAGAAATATGCTGAATTAAAAGAGGCAATTGAAAGCCTATGGAACATGAACAGGATATACATTGTCTCAATAGTAATATCTACAAATGAATCATCACGGTCACTATTCAATAGCATTCAACAATTAGACTTATACAGAAATATTTATGCAGATCTCCAGAAAGCCACAATACTAAACAACACTACAACAGTCCAAAAGTTCCTAGCAATTGAGAAATGAGTGTGCTTGTCTATGCCTGTACATCAGGTTTGACCAACTTGAGCTGAGAAAAAATAAAAGTAAAACAATAATAATAATTGTAAATAAATAAGCAATAAATATTGAGAACATGAAATGAAGAGTTCTTGAAAGTGAGTCCATAGGTTACAGGAACAGTTCAGTGATGGGAAGAGTGAAGCTATCCACGCTGGTTCAGGAGCTTAAGGGTTGTAAGGTAATAACTGTTTCTGAACCTGGAGGTGTGGGTCCCAAGGCTCCTGTACTTCCTTCCTGATGGCAGCAGTGAGAAGATAGCATGGCCTGGATGGTGGGCAACTTTGTTGATGGATGTTGCTTTCTTGTGGCAGTGCTCCTTGTAGATGCGCTCAATTGTGGGATGAGCTTAACATCTCTAGAAGTGCCTAGAATTCCCTTACCGCATAGCCGTCTAGTTTCCCATTTTCCATGTAAGAATCTCTTAAAAGACCTTTTGTATCCACCTCCACCACTGTCACTGGCAGCACATTCCACACGTACACCACTGTGTGAAAAACCTACCTCTGACATCCCCATTGTACCAATTTCCAAGCTGCTTAAAACTACGCCCCTACATGTTAGCCATTTCAGAATGGGAAAAGCCTCTGTCTATCCACACAATCAATGCCTCTCATCACCTTATATACCTCTATCAGGTCACCTCTCATCCTTCATCGCTCCAAGGAGAAAAGGCCAAGTTCACTCAATCTATAAGGCACACTCTCCAATCCAGGCAACATCCTTGTAAATCTCTTCAGCATCCTTTCTATAGTTTCCACTTCCTTCCTGTAGTGAGATGACCAGAACTGAACTCAATACTCCAAGTGGGGTCTAACTAAGATCTTGTATAGCTGTAACATTATCTCATGGCTGTTGAACTCAATCCCATTGCTGATGAAGGCCAACATGCCTTATGCCTTCTTAACAACACTGTCAACTTGCATAGCAGCTTTGAGTATCATATGGACATGGACCCCAAGACCTCTCTGATCCTCCACACTGCCAAGAGTCTTATCAATAATATTATATTGCCTTCAAGTTTGACCTACCAATATGAACCACCTCACACTTATCTGGGTTGAATCCATCTGCTACTTCTCAGCCCAGTTGTTTCCTATCGATGTCCCGCTGCAACCTCTGACATCCCTCCAGACTATCCACAAAACACTAAACTTTTGTGTCGTCAACGAAATTACTAACCCACCTTTCTACTTCCTCATCCCGGTCATTTATAAAAATCACAAAGGGGAGGGGTCCCAAAACAGAACCCTGCAGAACACCACTGGTCACTGACTTCCATGCAAAATAAAAACCATCTACAATTACTTTTGCCTTTTGTTGGCAAGCAAATTCTGGATCCATAAAGCAAGGTCTCCTTGGATCCCATGCCTCTTACTTTCTGAATGAGCCTGGCATGGGGAACCTTATCAAATGCCTTTCTGAAATCCATATACACTAAGTCCATTGCCCTACCCTCGTCAATGTATTTTGTTACACCCTCAAACTGGACATTACAACTGGAATTGGCTGAGTAGCCCTGGAAAGGACACAGATTGAAATTTATAACAGCATATGGTTTAACCTGACAAAGTTTCAAGGGTAGAGACTGGATAATGATGAGGATGGCGATGGTATGGAAGCAACCCTAGTCATGTTTAGCTACGCTAACACAGAATACAGTTTAAATCTTCAGTATTTGTATGGCTGAGATAATAACTGGTATAAGTCAATAACATATTTGGGATAGCTGAGGCAGGAAATTAACCTGTTGTTTACCATGTACTGTATGTAAAGACATAAAGAGAAATGGGAAACGTTGGAGAAGTGAGACCATAAGATATGGGAGCAGAATTAGGCCATTTACTCATTGATTCTGCTCTGCTTAGGAGCTTAGGCAGTATCTGTGCAATGAGAAACAGTTAACATTTCACATTCAAGACTCTGTCAGAATTATCTTTCTACAAATTCTGCCTGACCAATACAGCACACTCATACCTTTACCTCTATTGCTCTTGCTTTATTCCACACTAACACAGAGTGCCTGCTGCTCCTTTTGCACCTTATTATTGCATTATTCCCTTCTATACTGTCTACTGTACATGAACAAGGAATTTTATTACATTCCGATGTATATAACAACCCAAATGTATCAAGCACCAGGCAATCCAAAATATATCAAACTACACAAACTCCAGAGTCTCATATTCTCAAATGCTCAAGTATTATGGTTCCCAGGGCTGCCCTAGCCAGGGTGGGGAGGGTGGGTGGTTGGTGGATAGCGGAAATAAGCTCCCATTACCAGTAAATGGCGTGAATCTCAAATAGCCTCTGAAAACCAAGTCCAGTTCCTGGCCTTCACACGTGGCTTAGCCACTAAGCCCAGTGGAACTGTTTCTACTGACAGGAGAAGGGGCAAAAGTGGGTTACTGGTACCTTAAAACCAATTGCTTCAGGCAGATCATGTTCGCTAGCCATGATTGGCAGCTCATCTAGGCGAAGGAAAACTTTAATCTGGAACCTCCGCTGCCTTGTGGCTATACCCACTCATGGGGAAGGCACTGAGAGTAAACTATGAGGATAAGTCCAGAGCTGGACTCCCCAAGGCGGTCCTACATTGAGTTCAATGTGACAGGCAACTCCTGCAATGCTGCTGATGCCAAGTTGTGTTGGTCCCTGCAACACAATGAATCCGTTCCTTTGGATTCATGACAGTATGGGGAACAAGATCCTGGGGAACAATAGCTTGCTCTCCATATCGGACTGCCCTGGCTTAAGTATCAACTTCAACATAGACAGCTAGGATACAGCGTCCATGGTCAACCCCAATCATCTGAGGGCCTTACAAGTATATATATGCAGAGGTGAAATTAAAAAAGCTGACTTGCCAGCAGCACCACAGGCACATAACGTCCGATAAACAACATTCACAAGAAAACATAAATTAAGCATAAATTATTCTAACTTATATAAGAAGGAACACAAGTAGAACATAAGGAAAATTAGTGCATTGTAATGCAAAGTGTTGCTATACTGAGGTAGTGTGCAAGTTGGTTTAAGAACCAAATGTTTGAAAGGATGTAGTTGTTTGAGAGTTTAGATTTGGACCTCTTGCTCGATGGTAGCTGCAAGAGCAGCAGTGGTGGAGCTTAACATTGGAGTGCTTCCAATTTTGTTTTATTTTTCAAATTTTTATCATATGTAGTCTTTTGGATAAAATTACAGCTTTGATTATACATCTTAGTTGTTGATTGAGGTCTATCATGTTGCTAAACAGTGGTAATCTTGCGATTGCCATTACTAATACCATAGTTATTACTCCTAGGTTGAAAACTTCTCCAGCATTCTGTGGTCATGCAATTCCTGTGACACAGCATGTTTAGAATGTATGGCAGAGTGATAGAATCGGAATTCCACAGCACGGAAAGAGGTCCTTCAACACAAATAGTCTCCGCTGCCGTTGTCCATCCAATCTAAACTTTTCACCTGTGTTTGTCCAATATTTTTTTAAACCTTTCTTTAAACCTGTCCAACTGTCTTTTAAATGTTGCTGAGTCACTTCCTCTGACAGCTCATTCTATACACTGACTATCCTCCGGGTGAAAGAGTTACCCCTCAGTTCCTAGTAAATCTCTCCCTACTCACTTTAAACCTCTGATCTCTAGTTCCTCATTCCCCAACTTTAAGAAAAAGAGATTTTGCATTTGCCCTGATATTAAAGAACTAATTTTAACTAAGATCTAAAATTTTAATCAGAGACTAAAGACCACAGCACCTGTGATGAGGACCAAGAAGGTATGGCCAAGGGAGGCAGAGGAGCCCTTACAGGACTGCTTTGAGTTGGTGAACTAGACAGTTTTCAGAGACTAATTTTTGAATGTGAGTGAATACACCACAGTTGTCACCAGCTTCATCAAGACCTATGTGGATCAGCATATGTCTTCAAGAATTTACCAAGACCAAAAGTTGTAGATGAACCTGAAGATTTATAATCTGCTAGATCTGTGGCATTCAAGATCGATGATCCAGAACTACAAGAAATGAAAGTATAACCTATGGAGGGATATTTTAAGAGTGACAAAAGAATTCTGATTGAAATTAGAGATGGAATTGGATGCTCGTCAGCTCTGGCAGAGTTTGTACTTCCATCATAGTGAAATCTAACATCATAAATAGCTGTGATGCTTCACTCCCAGATGAGCTCAATGTCTTTTATTCACACTTTGAAAGGGAAAATAAAACTACACCTTTGCAAATTACTGCATCATCTCAAGTTCAAGTTCCAGTATATTGTCATTCAATTGTACACATGTATACTGCCAGACAAGACAGTGTGGACAGCACACTGCATACAACTCACACACATAATACATAAAATAATATTACCAACAATAAATTAACAAATAATAAGGTGCATGTACAATACAAGTTAAAAAGTAGACATGGGTGGTGGCAGGCAGTTCAGTAGACTTTCAGCCTGGGGTAAGAAACTGGTGATGCTGTGATCTCTATCTGAGGCCAACGTCGGTACATCTTTCAAGAGGGTGAACCCTTGCAAGGCGTCAGGCCCTGATGGTGTACCTGTAGGGCTCTAAAAGCAATGCCAACCAGCTGGCAGGAGTGTCAAAGGACATCTGCAATCTCTGGCTGCTGTAGTCTGAATTTCCCACCTGCTTGAAAAGGGAAAAAATCATACTAATGTCCAAGAGCTGTCTCAATGAGTATCACCCAGTAACACTCACATCTACTGTGATGAAGTGCTTTGAGAGTTTGGCCATGACCAGAATCAACTCCTGCCTAAACAAGGACCTGAGTCAGTTGCAATTTGCTTCTTGCCACAATAGATCTACAGTGGATGCAATCTCATTAGCTCTCCACTTGGCCTTGGATCACCTGGACAAGAGCAATCCCCACATCAGGATACGGTTTGTTGATTACAGCACAGTGTTGAACACAAACATACCCTCAGTTCTTATCAACAAGCTCCAAAACCTGGGTCTCTGTATCCCCCTCTGCAACTAGATCCTTAACTTCCTCAACGGGAAACCACAGTTAAAGCAAATCATAAATAAGATCTTCTCACTGTCAGTCAACAGTGGTGCACCTCAAGTATGTGTTCTTAGCTCACAGCTTTACTCTCTCTATACCCTTGGCTATGTGGCTTAGCACAGCTCAAATGCCATCTGTAAACCTGCTGATGGCACAACTATTGTTGGCAGAATTTCACATGGTGTCGAGGAGGTGTACAGAAGCAAGACAGATCAGCTGGTTGAGTGGTGTCACAACAACCTTGCACTCATCACCAATAGGACCAAGGAAATGATTGTGAGCTTCAAGAAGGGGAAGTTGAGGGAACACACACAGTCGTCACCCAGGAATCAGCAGTGGAAAGAGTGAGCAGCCTGGGTGTCAGCATCTCTGAGGATTTATCCTATATCCAAAGTTTTGAATAACACGACACAACACAATTACAAAGGCACAATAGCGGCTATATTTCATTGGGACTTTGAGGAGACTTGATATGTCACCAGGGATGATTGCAGATTTCTACAGAGCATTCTAACTGGTTGCATCACTGTCTGGTATGGAAGGGCTACTGCACAGGATCAGAAAAAGCTGCAGAAAGTTGTAAACTCAGCCGGCTTCATCATGAGCACTAGCCTACCCAGCATCGATGACCTCCATCACCCAGGACATGGCCTCTTCTCATTCTTGCCATCAACGAGGAGGTACTGGTGTCTGAACACACACACTCAACATTTCTTCTCTCTTTCTCTCTGCCATCAGATTTCTAAATGGACAATGAATACGTGAACACTACCTCACTATGCTATTTTTTCTGCTATCTTTTTACACTACTAAATTTTTATATATATTTCTTACTGTACTTTATTATTTTTATTACATATCATTTACTGCTGACACAAAACAACAAATTTCACAACACATACCAGTGATATTAAACATGATTCTGATTCTGAATTAGCTAATTTCTTACTAATCTGTAGCTAATTTACCTACTAGTGCAACTTCTGTGATCTCAGTTGACAGTGTCTTTGACTTACAGAAGCTTCTGTCACAGAGCACTCTTGGGAATTTTACCTAACCCAGGGACTGTTTATACGTAAAGATAACAGTTTTCCTGCTTAGTGGAGGAGGATTAGGGGCAATTTCTGTGTTCAGATTTTCAGCACCACTCAGGTCCCATGGGTGCCAAACAAGAAAGTTTCACAGCTCACAGCTTCACAGATTCAACTGCTCTGTCCAAGATGGCAGGAAATTGGGGAGAGTTGTGAACACAAACAGGATTAAGTCTGCAGATGCTGGAAATCTAAAGCAATACACGCAAGATACTGGAGGAACTCAGCAGATCCTTGGAAAAGAGTAAACAGTTGATGTTTCAGGCTCTAAATCCAGCCTCCCCTGCATTGACTCTGTCCACACTTTCCTCTGCCTTGGGAAAACAACAACATAATCAAAGATTCCTCCAACTCTGGTCATTATCTCTTCTCCCCGCTTCTAGTTGGTGTAAGAAAAAAAGCTTGAAAACATCTACCACCGGGTTCAAGGACAGCTGGCCTCCGCTGTTATTGAAGGACCTCTTGTACAATAAGGGTCTTTTAATCTATCTCATTGGGGCTTCACACTTTTTTAACCATCTCCATTTCAAGTCCTCTGTAATAGTAACACTATATTTTGCATTCTGTTATTGCTTCTCCTTCTACGTTAACTCAATGGGCTTCCATTTGGAGTGATCCATCTGGATAGGATGCAAAATAAGGCCATTCACTCTATCTCGGTACATGTGACAATAATTATCCAATTACCAATTAACAAATTATCTGCAATAGTATTACTAGCATTACTAATTCTCAATTAGTTTATCTGTTATATCTAGATTTCCCAGATGTTTGAGATAACACAATATTTGTTTTATTTGCCACATGCATATTGAAACAGATTGTGAAGTTTGTCATTTGCATCAATGAGCAACGCAGTCCAAGGATTGTGCCGTTGGGGGGGAGGCAGCCCACAAGAACGCCAACGTGGCATGCCTACAATTTACTGAACCTAACCATATGTCTTTGAAATGTGGGAGGAAACCGGAGCAGTTGTAGGAAACCTACAGGTTCACAGGGAGAATGTAAAAAACTTCCTACTGTCAGTGGCAGTAATTGAATGCTGATTGGTAATTGGTGGCACTGTAAAGTATTGTGCTAACCCTTATGCTAACCTGCTAACCTATAAAATAAAGAAGCTCCTCTGCTTATCCCAGCTAAGAGGCTCTCTACTCTATTTAATTCATGATATTGCCAAAGTGCAGTCAATGCATCTTAGAAAACTGTTAAACTTTTTTCCTGCAATCTTCCTGGCTCTCTGTGACAAATAGGACTGGAATTGGACTTTCAGCAATTGCAGAGAATTTAATGTCAAAGGCGATCATTCATTGAAAAGTCTCTTGTAAATGGAGATCAAGAATGAAATGAAATACTTGACTGGTAGTTTTGAAAGGAGAAATGTAGTTATTTAACCATTCACAATGCCACTGAGTGCTGGTGTGTTCATGGTCAACAGCACATCTCTCAATTACTTTCCACAGTGAAGAGAGAGAGACAGAGAGTCAGTGCTCTTAGAGTGGTTTCATGACCACGCAGTCTATGATTTGCTGACAAGTCATCGCAAACCTTCAGCCTGAAAAGACGGTGAGTACCTGGCACATGGGAAACCAGCTCTAAATTTGGGTCATAGACCAGCCCACTAGCCCGCTTTAGGATAAGATAATTCAAATAGCACAGTGGCCCGGCTAGTAGAATCAGTACGTCAGAATGCCAGAGACCAGGGTTCAATTCTGAGTTTGATTGTTATTTGTCTGGAGTTTTTGTATTCTCTGTGTAACTACATGAATTTCATTTGATTGGTCTGGTGTTCTCCCACATGACAAAGACGTGCAGACTGGTAAGTTAATTAGCTCCTGTGTGTAGGTGAGGGTTAAAATCTGGGCGTTAATGACTCTGTGGAGAAAATAAATGTCAAAGTCAATATTGAGTTTAATATCATATGCACAAGTAAGTGTATAGAAGGTGGAGGTATATGGTACGTTAATAATTTCTAACCCTTGGGCACTGTTCAAAGAAGGTCAAGTTTATCATCAGATGCACAAGGACCTGTATAGTCAGATGATGTAGAGCTTACTTGTAGCAGCTTCACAAGCTTACAGCATTAGAGGCAAAACATTCATAAGGAAAATATAAACTAAACATTAATTCTGAAAAATTATACAAGAAAGAACACAACCAGAATAAAGCAAACATCAAAACCCATTGAAATACAACAACCAACAAGCCACATTGGGCTTGTATGTGGTAAAAACAGGGGAGCCAGTGTTGTGGGGCTGTGATTGACGAAGACAACTACAACTTGATTGGAGATCAGTCCACCATTTGCATGCCACATCCCCTGCAACAGAGTCAATTGAAAATGAATTAAGAATGACACTGGATGATGCCTCTGTCATATCTGCCTCCACCACCACCCTGGCGGTACATCCCAGGCACTCTACGTAAAATAAATCTTGCCCTGAACATTTCCTTGGAACCTACCATCCTTCAGCTTAAATAGACACATGAAAGTGCAGGAGATAGAGGAATGTAGGCAGGGTGTGGGCAGAAGGGTTTAGTTAGTTAGGCATTTAATTACTAGTTTGCATGAAACTGTGGGACGAAGGGTCTGTTCCTGTGTTGTACTATTCTATGTTCTAGGTGCTATAGAACCTAGAGAGATACAGGACAGAAGTAGGTCGTTCAACCTACCAGTTCCACGGTGACCATCGAGCACCCACTTACACCAGCCTCACATTAATCCCACATCTATCATCAAAGTCTCCAAACATCCAGGCTATGCAACTACCATTGGGGAGGAGGTACCAAAGATCAAGCCCCAAACCACCAGGTTCAGGAACAGCTACTTCCCTTCAACCATTTGTTTCTTCAATGAACATGCACAACCCTACTTAGTGCCTCAGTTTAGCAACACTGATCTCTCTAGCCATTCTGCACTGCAATGGGTTTTGATGTTTGCTTTATTCTGATTGTGTTCTTTCTTGTATAATTCTTTCAGAATTAATGTTTAATTTATATTTTCCTTTTGAATGTTTTGCCTCTAATGCTCTGAGCTTGTGAAACTGCTGCAAGTAAGCTCTACATTTCATCTGACTATACATGCTCTTGTGCATCTGACAATAAACTTGACCTTCTTTGAACAGTGCCCAAGGGTTAGAAATTATTAACGTACTATATACCTCCACCTTCTATACACTTATTTGTTCATATGATATTAAACTCAATATTGACTTTGACATTTATTTTCTCCATAGGGTCGTTAACGTCCAGATTTTAACCCTCACCTACACACAGGAGCTAATTAACTTACCAGTCTGCACACCTTTGTGATGTTGTTAGGGGTGCATGGGGTGTCAGGGAGGGGTAGCACCTCTGATGGGGGAACATGTCGCGTCCTTTTCAAGGAGTTTTTAGTCCACCTTTGGTCTCCACCTGGCACTCAGCTCTCACCTGTGGCTCCCCGTAGCTGTTTGCATGCGACAGCGGCCACACCCCGGGCAACGGCTTCGACAAGCCGGCTAAACCAGGTGAGGGTAGCCGACAGGTCTCAAACCCTCGGTGAGATAGGGAGTTGTCTATCCCAGTATGTGAAGACAGACTCTGGCGGATTGAGCGGACGAGACCAATGGAATGTCCAACGGTCAAGAAGGTGGTCTCTGCAAGCGTCGTGGAACGTGTAGAGCAGGACAAGACACAGAAGATGTCCTGGTCATCCACTGCGCCTAGTCCCATCTCCAGCCGTCTCGACTCTTGTCTTGCCACTGGATCCAGATGGGAATTGGGAAGAGAGAGTGAGACTGACGCTGCGCAACTTTCCCTCACTTAAATCCAAATCACGCGCTAGTCTCGACACCATCATCATCATAATGATGTCGAGGTCCTCATCAATGACGACGATGGATGAACAACGTTTCATTGTTATGAATGTCATTCCCACGGGAACTATTTTTTTCTCCAGTATAAGTTCTTAGTTGGATATTTGTAGGCTCCAGTTCAGTATATTTAAAATGCAGTTCAAGCTCATCTTGTGTAATGACTGAGACAGCTGAGCCAGTATCCAATTCTATTTTAATTAATTTGCCGTTCACTTTTGGTAAGTTATACTGCTTGCCTCCTGTTAGTTTTCACAATGTAAATCCTAGGCTACTCAGTCCTATATCACTCTCATCATTATCAGATTTGTCATCAATAGTATGCAGGTTAGTGTTCTTTTCGAAACTTCAACTTGACTTTTTACCTTTTTCCTCTTTCCCGTGCAGTCCATTTATTTTGGTCTGCCGGACATGCTGTTTGTATGTGTCCTACTTCATTTTTTTTTTGCAAATTTCTCCCTTAAACCTGCATTGGTCTGTGTATGTAAGCCCATGCCACCACAGTAACCTCTCGATATAATGTATACCTTCTAATCCTGGCAAATCTCTTTTGCACACTCTCCAAAGTCTCCTCATTCTCCCTTTAGTACAGGTGTCCCCAGCTTTTCGAACGTTCGCTTTACGGAACCTCACTATTATGAAAGACCTACATTAGTACCCTGTTTTCACTTTCAGAAGGTGTTTTCACTGTTACAAAAAAAAAGCAGTGCGTAAAAAAAATCAGCGCACAATAACAGGCAGCACGCGCCCCGAGCAGCCGCTCTCCCCCGGATTTGGAACGGCATTGCTTTATCACGTGCCTGTGAGCAGCCGTTAGCAAGATGAGTTCTATGGTGTCGGAAAAGCCTAAAAGAGCTCGTAAGGGTGTTACACTTAGCGTAAAACTAGACATAATTGAGCATTTCGATCGTGGTGAACGAAGTTAGGACAAAGTGAGTTTGGCTTGTGGAAGCTGACGAAGATGATGTTAAAGAGGTTTTGGCATCCCATGACCAAGAACTGATAGATGAAGAGCTGATGCAGTTGGAAGAGGAAAGGATAACAATCGAAACCGAACGCAGTAGCGAAAGTGAAGCAACTACATGAGATTTTCGCTGCAATGATAAAGTACGACTTTAATTTTGAAAGGGTACGTAGGTTTAGGGGATATTTGCAAGATGGCTTGAGTCCTTACAAAGAACTGTATGATAGAAAAATGCGCGAGGCTCAGCAGTCAAGCAAGCCTTCCACATCAGCCACAGCAGACGACGAACCTCAACCTTCGACATCGAGGCGGACAGTCATAGGAGAAGATGAGCTGCCTGCCCTGATTGACGATGAGATGACACCCCCGTGTCTCACCTCCCCAACCCCTGGGCCCCGGACAGATACTGTACCGATTCACGGAGAACGCAGCGGTAGCTGGGAGGCACACAGCACATCTTTAAGAAAAAAGCCGAAATAAACGTGCTAATTAATTAGGTACCACCCCACATGTAAATGTCGACCCAGATCAAAGGCGATGAAATCCGCAATCGGCATTGATCTGAGCCGACAACTACGTGCGGGGCAGCACCTAATAATTAGCATGTTTATTTCGGCTTTTCTCTTAAAGATGTGTTGTGTGCTTCCCGGTTACCGCTGGACCCCTGCGTGCCTCGCAGCAATGTATCGGTCAGCAGCCTGGAGGGTGGGGGCCACTGCACCACACAACCTGTGAAGACTCAGTCTAACACACCATCATCAGTGTGCTCGGCGCTGTCTTCTCAATTCCAGTAAGTGATACTACACTGTACATACATTATTTCTACTTTAAATCAGCTGTGTATTTTTACGTGTTATTTGGTATGATTTGGCAGCTTCATAGCTTAAAGGTTACTGGAGAGCGCTTATGCCGTGTTTTTGCCTACAGTGCTTGCGTGAAATTTTCTGCTGACGGCGCTAGCGTGAGATTTTCGCTACGGAGAACAGTGCAGTAATGATTGTGGAAAAGTATTTCTACTTTATATAGGCTGTGTATTTATCATATAATTTATGCTTTTACTATGTGTTACCGTTATTTTAGGTTTTATGTATTACTTGGCATGATTTGGTAGCTTATTTTTGGGTCTGCGAACGCTCACAAAATTTTCCCATATAAATAAATGGTAATTGCTTCTTTGCTTTACGACATTTCAGCTTACGAACCGTTTCATAGGAACGCTCTACCTTCGGATGGCGGGGGAAACCTGTAGTGTGTCCAGAAAGGAAAGTAACACTCCTTGATAGAGCCTAACTGAAGCCTAATTGCAATATACCTTCCTGACTCTTGAACTCCATGTCTCCACTACTAAAGGTAAGCATGCCATACCCCCTGTTTATCACGGTGTGGAGCCACTTTCAGGGAGCTATGAAATTGGATCCCATCACACCTCTGCTCAGCAACTCTGTTAAGGGTCTTGCAGTTAAGTTCTGTCCCTTTGCAGTTGATCTCCCAAAGTTCAACACTTCACATTTAGCTGGGTTAAACACCATCTGTCATTTCACTGCCCACAGCTGCAACTGATTTATATCCCGCTGTATCCTTTGGCAATCTTCTACACTATCTACAACACTATCAATCTTTGTACTATCTGTGAAATCACTCATCTGAACTTTCATCCACGTCATTTATATATATCACAAAGAGCAGAGATCCTAGTCAGCATCCCTGCAGGACACCATTAGTAACAGACCTCCATTTGGAGTAAGTTCATTGACCATTACCCTCAAGCCAATTCTGAATCCTAAGCCAATTCACCTTTGATCTGGATGAGCCTCCAATGTGTGACTTGGTCAAATACCTTGCTTACATCCATCTATCTTCATCATTCACCTTGGTCAAATCCTCAGAAAACTCTGTCAGGTTCTGAATGAACAACTAGCCCCACACAGGTCCATGCTGACTGTCCCTAACTAGATAATTGTTTTCCAAATGCTCATGCAGCAAGTTACTAAGAATCCTCTCCAGGACAGCTTCTCTACCATTGATATGAAATTCTCTGGTCCGGTTCCTGGATTATCTCCATTGCTCTGCATGAGTAACATAACTACATTAGTTAGTTCCCTATCTTCCAGGGCCTCACCTATGGTTGGAGAGGACATGATGAATGTGGTGAAGGCCTTACCAATCTTACCTTTTGCCTCTCTCTATAACCGAGGGTATATCCCATCCAGACCTAGAATCAGAACTCAGCTGTTTGAGCTTGAATCCTTAAACTTTTGACTGAAAAAATGTGCTGTTTTGGTTGATGCTCAGCAGGATTGTAATAAGAACGTGACTTTCACCAGTCTTAAAGTGCATCAAGCCGCATATAACACATCAGCAAGCCTGGAGTTTGAAGCCCAGTGTTCAGTGATCAGCAGGTCCTGTTATCAATGCCGAGGATTGAATCAGAAGTTGAGGGGTCGAGGCCATTGGCTGGAGCCAAGGCCGTGAATATCCATGAGTGCCCTGCTGAGGTCTAATCATCCTTGGCTGTTGACGAAGCGTCACATTTCACGATAGGTTTCAATATACGTATAACAAATAAACTTGAATCTTGAGACCTTGAATATTCAGACTCTCCTCTGTGCTTCAGCTCACAAGGAAAGATTTGACAGAGGCACAAAAATTTGAGGGGTAGAGATGATAAGCATCCGTTAGTCTCATGAGACCATGGAGTTGCACCGTGGAAGGTTTCCAGGGCGCAGGCCTGGGCAAGGTTGTATGGAATACTGGCAGTTGTCCATGCTGCAAATCTCCCCTCTGCACGCCACTGATGTTGTCCAAGGGAAGGGCATTAGGACCCATACAGCTTGGCACCAGTTTTGTTGCAGAGCAATGTGTGGTTAAGTGCCTTGCTCAAGGACAGTACACGCTGCCTCAGCTAAGGCTCGAACTAGCGACCTTCAGATCACTAGATGAATGTCTTAATCATCTGGCCACACACCAACACGGGGCAGAGATAGGGTAAATATAAACGGGCTATTCCCACTGAGGTTGGGTGAGATTGGGTGAGACCATAATTGGAAGTGATGGGTTAAGGTGAAAGGTGAAATGTTTAAGGGGAACATGATGAGTAACTTCTTCACTCAGAGGGTGGTGAAAGTGTGGAATGAAGTGCCAGTGCAAGTAGTGAATGTGGGTTCGATTTCAACATTGAAGAGTGATTTGGATAGGTACATGATTTGGAGGGGTATGGAGGGCTGTGAGTTGGGTGCAAATTGATGGGAGCAGGCAGATTAATACTGTAGTTCAGCACAGACTAGCTGAGTCAAAAGGTCTGTTTCTGTACTGTAGTCTTCTATGACTCTATGCCGCAGACTGCCATGAGTATTTTACTTGAGAGAAACAACAATGGTTAAAACACCATCTGTTCTTTGAGCTTTGCTTAATCTATTAAAGCTATTGACTGTTATTTTAAAGCATTCTGGAGCAACCTAATGCTAGGAGCATTTTAAAGATCAACTGCAACCAAGTAATTCGTTCTATTAGAACAACCTTTAAGGGATCCACATGAAGTTGCCTTAAGCAATCTCTGCTAGTCTTCATTTGGCAGTTCTGACAGTTTTCTTGCTTGGATAAAATTCTGCAACATTTTAAAACAAAGGGGAAACAAATTTATGTAGCACTTCAGTATTCAAGTATTCTCCAAGATTTATATACTTTCACTTTCACAGCGTAACATTACAATCATCCAAAGAATTTCAAAACTAGTCCATACTGATATCTGTTCTTCAGCAAGTCAATCTGGCAGGGTTTCTAATGTTTATTCCCAATATGATCAAATATCAACAGTGAAGATCGATATGGTGATATTATTGACGATGCAAAGATCAGAATTTATTCCATTCAGATCGCTCTGCAAGCCTCCATTCATTGCAATTGAACAGGCTATGGAAGTAGGGACAGGGATATCGTGAAAGGATGCTGATTTTGTTTTTTAATGGCTTGAAACAAGGCAAAGTCATCCATATATGACATGCCACATACTGAAAGAGAAGTAAAGATATTTAAAATGAAAATCAAGAGGCTGCAGATTCTGGAAATATGAATTAAAGACAGAGAACGCTGGCAACACTCAGCAGGTCGGGCAGCAGGGAGGAGAACCTGATAAGTGCTTCATGTCCAAGAAGCTACATCAGAAAATATGTATGTATACTGCATCCTTTCAGGACTAAAAACTTACAACCAAGAGAGCCATTGAGTTATAGGGAGCTGAAGCAAGGGAATAGGTCCTTCAGCCGATCAAGTCTATATCAACCACTGACAACCCACTTCTCAACCCAAGCAAGACGCCGAGTTCACTCACTGTGTATTTTAGGCAGAAAATGCAAAAGACTGAGGGCATCCTAATGATCAGGCTCAAGGATGGCTTTTGTGCTGCTGTTATAAGTTGAATAATCCCCATGTATGTTAAGATGGAATTTTGACCTCAGAAATTATCTTGTTATGGTCTTGTACCTTATTATCTGCCTGCACGGCACGTTCTCTGTAACTGCAACACTATATCCTGCATACTGTTGTCATTTTCGCTATCCTGATGTGATTATATATTCTGTGTGAATGGCAAGCAAAAACAATATTTTCACAGCAGCTTGGTACATGTGAAACCAATTGACCAACTTATTTTCTGAACTGAGGAATATGGCTTTAGTGCAAGAAAGAGGTGGTGAAGTAAAAAATCATCCATTTGATGGCTGGGCATATCTGAGAGACCAAATAATCTACAACTGGTTATTTTTCTAAGATCACAAAAGGTTCCATTGGAAGGTGGTCCCTTACTGAAACATTAACTCATTTGAGGTTTGCTTGCATCTTCGGAAACAGCTCTATTTCCATCTTTAACATCTTTATTTTTCCCTTTCAGGGTTCTTTTGAAAATTCTAACCTGGAGTTACACACAGACTTCAGTTCTTTACGGGAATGTGACCCGTTCTCAGGGTTTCAGGACCAGCCATTGTTCAGCCTGGGAGGCGGCCTAGTGTTTGGAAGCCTAACAATTTCAGGGCTCTGGAGACGGGCGGATTGAGAGTCAATGTCACGGCAGGAGACTCGTGTGTCATCAGGGAGGCCGGAAAATCTTTTGCTGTGGGCCTGAAGAACCGAGCTCTTTGTGATTTTCAGGCACAGAGCTTTTAAAAAATGACGAAATGGACTTTTTAACATCGTAAACCAGCGAGTTGATGTTATGTCTCCTGCTGGCTGTGAAAATGGGGGCGACCTCCCTCTCCCTTATGAGGGAGAGAGAGAGCCTGTGGGGTGCCAAATGCTGGATGAATTGCGATAGTCTTTGGGGTAATTGCAAGGTCTGTGTCTTTGCTATCACCTTGCTCACACTTGTGCTCGGTAGCTGGTGCCCTTTTTTTGCCGGAGGTATCGTTGCTTTGCTGCCGCTTATGCACGGGAGCGGGGAGCTGGGGGGGGGACTTTGGGGTTCCCACATTAACTATCATTCATTCTTTGGCGCACTTCTCTGTTTTCGTGGATGTTTTGCGTTGAAAAAGCATTTCAGGATGTATATTGTATATATTTCTCTGACACTAAATTGAACCTTTGAACCTTTGAAATAATCTTTTCAATTCGTTTCGCCCTTTATACATCATTTAAACTAAGTGTTGTCAAGAGAAAGACATTGGGATTTTGCCACTAATTTGACCATCCTCAAACTCATATCTTCCAAAAACACTGAGTCAGCATCGGATTATGCTTCACTTCGAGTGCCATATTAGAGTTGAATCTGACACCATCATGGTAACAGGCGGTCTCATTGGCTCGTACAGGACTGACGCAAGATCTTTGGTCAACTTTCTCCATGCCAGTCATCAATTACCCATCCTATCAATGTGCTCAATCTTTCAGGTCAGAGACCTGAAAGTGTATCTGACAAAGCATTGACTCTGTTTTTTGTTCAACAGACACAATCTGACCTGATGAACATTTGCTAATTTTTTCTGTGTTCATTTCTAGTCTTGCAGTATCATCTTCTAGTTAGTTAGATGCTGAACCATTCTTTAACTACATGCTATATTCTGCTGCAGAGTCTATGAGTTAGATGCAATATATTGACAGTGATTAATAATGAATTAATGGACAGAAATCAGAAAGACCATCATGCAGAATATGGGATGCGATATCTGGGGATCAATACTTATACTTCACATATATACATGCATTTTCAATGACAAATAATAGGGCTGAAAGTGTAGCTAACTATACACTCAGTGTATTCAGGGTAGCTAACTATACACTCAGTGGCCACTTTATTAGGTACACCCATACATCTGCTTGTTACTGCAAATATCTACTCAGCCAATCATGTGGCAGCTGCTAAAAGGATAAAATCATGCAGACACAGTCAAGGGGTTCAGTTGTTTTGTTGTTTAGACCAAACAGCAGAATGGGGCAGAAACGTGTCTACGTGAGTTTGACTGTGGAATGATTGTTGGTTCCCAATGGGCTGGTTTGAGTATCTCAGAAACTGCTGATCTCCAGGGATTTTCATGCACAACACTCTCTAGAGATTACAGAGAATAGTGTGAAAAACAAAAAAAAATCTATTGTGTGAGAGTTCTTCTGGCAAATGAGAAAGATTCGAGGAAAATGGCCAAACTGGTTCAAGTTAACAGGAAGGTGACAGTAATTCAAATAACCATGTGTTTTAACAGTGATGTGCAGAAAAATACCTCTGAATGCACAACACATCAAACACTGAAGTGAATGGTCTACAGCAGCAGAAGATGACGCGAGGTGTCACTTTTGTGCCTAATAATGTAGCCACAGGGTGTCCAAAGAAGGGAATAGAGTACAGTGTGAGAAGGATGTGAAGGATAATTATTTCTTTATTTGTCTATTTGTTTATGTATAGTTTTCATAAATTCTATTGTATTTCTTTATTTTCCCATATTGCCTATTAGAAAATGAATCTCAAGGCAGTGTTTGATGACATGAACTTTGATAGTACAATTTGTTTTAATTTTGACTCTCATGGTGTCTCAGTTTAAGAATGCCATGCTGTTTCAAAGGGCGAGGTGGTGGCCTAGCTGTTTGTTTATTCTTCCTAACATGACTAAGGAAATTGAATTATCAGATTATTATCGCAGTGCAGTTCATTGCAGTTGACTTGTACAAGTTTGCAACTGCCTATTTTGTCTTGCAGCAGTCACTACGTGTTGTAAAATGTCTTATCAAGAGGATGTTATAGAAGTATTAATGATGCAACACTTCACCTGCAGGTCTCCCAGGGCCATCTTTCATATCCAGCATTTCCAGTGTGGCTTCATTCAAATCAACAACAAACACAGTCTGGGGAACCACCTTGTCAAGCACTTTCATTCTGCTTGCAGCTAAAAAGGCAGGATCTCCTGGTGGCTACCAATTTCAACTTGTCTTCCCATTCCAAATCTAACACGTCTCTCCTGGGACTTTTCTACTGCCATGATCAGGCCAAACATGTCATATTTCATTCATGCCCTGTACCTGATGGCATGAACATTGATTTCTCTGCCATGTCAATTCCACCCTCCCTCTCTCTTTTTCTTGTTACCCTCTGATCCCTCTTCTTCTCACCGGCCTGTCAACTCCCCCTGGTCCCCTGCTCCTTCCCTTTCTTAAATGGTACATTGTTCTCTCCTATTAGATATCTCTTCTTCAGCCCTTTACTTCTTCCACCTATCACCTGCTAGTTTCTAACTCCATCACCCCTTCCCCCCTGACATTACCGCTCACCTGGTCTCACCTATCACCTGCCAGCTTCTGACCATCACCCCTTCCCCCCCGGCATTACCGCTCACCTGGTCTCACCTATCACCTGCCAGCTTCTGACCATCACCCCTCCCCCCCCCCCGGCATTACCCCTCACCTGGTCTCACCTATCACCAGCCAGCTCCTGACTTCATCACCCCTTCCCCTCCAATATTACCCCTCACCTGGTCTCACCTATCACCTGCCAGCTTCTGACCATCACCCCTTCACCCCCGGCATTACCCCTCACCTGGTCTCACCTATCACCAGCCAGCTCCTGACTTCATCACCCCTTCCCCTCCAATATTACCCCTCACCTGGTCTCACCTATCACCTGCCAGCTTCTGACCATCACCCCTTCCCCCCCGGCATTACCCCTCACCTGGTCTCACCTATCACCTGCCAGCTTCTGACCATCACCCCTTTTCCCCCGGCATTACCCCTCACCTGGTCTCACCTATCACCTGCCAGCTCCTGACTTCATCACCCCTTCCCCTCCAACATTACCGCTCACCTGGTCTCACCTATCACCTGCCAGCTTCTGACCATCACCCCTTTCCCCCCGGCATTACCCCTCACCTGGTCTCACCTATCACCTGCCAGCTCCTGACTTCATCACCCCTTCCCCTCCAACATTACCGCTCACCTGGTCTCACCTATCACCTGCCAGCTTCTGACCATCACCCCTTCCCCCCTGGCATTATCCCTCACCTGGCCTCACCTATCACCAGCCAGCTCCTGACTTAATCACTGCTTCCCCTCCAACATTACCGCTCACCTGGTCTCACCTATCACCAGCCAGCTCCTGACTTCATCACCCCTTCCCCTCCAATATTACCGCTCACCTGGTCTCACCTATCACCTGCCAGCTTCTGACCATCACCCCTTCCCCTCCAACATTACCCCTCAGCTGGTCTCACCTATCACCTGCCAGCTGGCACTCCTTCCCCATCCTCTGCCTTCTTATTCTGGCTTCAGCTCCTTTCCCTTCCAGCCTAGATGAAGGATCTTGGTCCAAAAAGTTAACTGTATATTCTCCTCCATAGTTACTGCCTGAACCGATAAGATCCTCCAGCAATTTGTGGGTATTACTTTAGAATATTACCTTCTCATATTAGCCATGGTTACCTGGGAAAAAAGCACAGGCTGGCTAGTCATTCAATGCCTCTTATCATCTTATAAACTTAACTAAAGTTGCCTCCTATCCTCCTTTGTTCTGAAGAGAAAAGCCCTATCCTGCTCAAACCTACTACGTAAGACATGCTCTCTAATCCGGGCAGCATCCGGATAAACCTTATCTGCACCCTCTCTAAAGCTTGTACGTCCTTCCCATAATGAGACAACCAGAACTAAACACAATACTTCACTGGGACCTCGATTCCCACCTTCCCGTGAAACTGACTGGGACCCGATTCCCACTTTCCCATGAAACTGACTGGGACCCGATTCCCACTTTCCCGTGAAACTGACTGGGACCCGATTCCCACTTTCCTGTGAAACCCACTGGGTCCCCGATTCCCACCTTCCTGTGAAACTCACTGGGACCTTGATTCCTACCTTCCTGTGAAACTCACTGGGACCTCGATTCCCACCTTCCAGTGAAACTCACTGGGACCTCGATTCCCACCTTCCCGTGAAACTCACTGGGACCTCGATTCCCACCTTCCAGTGAAACTCACTGGGACCTCGATTCCCACCTTCCCGTGAAACTCACTGGGACCTCGATTCCCACTCACCTGCACAACTCACTGTCGGCTCAATTCTCACCCTTCCCTAAAATTCACAGGAACTTCAATTCCCACCTTAGACCCTAAGGCATAGGGGCAGAATTAGACTATTCAGCCCATCAAGTCTGCTCCACCACCCATCATGGCTGATCCCACATCCCACTCAAGCCCATACACCTACCTTCTCGCCATATCCTTTGATGCCTTTAACAATCAGGAAACTATCAACTTCCGTCTTATATATACCCACGGATTTGGCCTCCACTGCAGTGTTTGGCAGAGCATTCCACAGATTCACCAGCTCTGGCTAAATAAAATTTCTCCTTACCTCTAAAGGGTCACCCATCAATTTTGAGACTGTGTCCTCTTGTTCTGGACACCCCCCCCCCATAGGAAACATCCTCTCCACATCTACCCCATCTAGTCCTTTCAGCATTTCGTAGCTTTCAATGGGATCCCCATGCATTCTTCAAAATTCTATTGAGTACAGGCCCAAAGCTGCCAAATACTCCTCATATGTTAACCCCTTCATTCCTGGAATTATCCCCACTTCACTCTTCTGACTCTCTCCAATGACATCACACCCTTTCTGAGACCTGTGGCCCAAACTGTTGACAATCTTCCAAGTGTGGCCTGACTAGTGTGTTATAAAGGCTCAGAATTACCTCCTTGCTTTTATATTCTATTCCCCTTGCAATGAATGCCAACACAGCATTTGTGTTCTTTACCACTGACTCAACCTATAAATTAACCTTCTGGAAGTCTTGCATGAGGATGCCTAAGTCCCTCTGCACCTCTGATGTTCGAACCTTTTCCCCTTTTAGATAACAGTCCACACTCTTGTTCCTTTTACTAAAATGCATTATCATACATCTCCAAACACTGTATTTCATCTGCCATTTTTTTTGCCCATTCTTCCAATGTGTCTAGGTCCTGTTGTAATCACATTGCTTCCTCAGCAGTACCTACCCCTCCACCTATCTTCGTATCATCCACAAATTTTGCCACAAAGACATCAATTCCATGATCTAAGTCATTGACAAACAATGCGAAAAGTAGCAATTCCAACACTAACCCCTGAAGAATGTCACTGGCAGCCAACTAGAAAAGGCCCCTTTTATTCCCATTCGCTGCCTCCTGCCTGTCAGCCATTCCTCTATCCATGCCAGTATCTTTCCTGTAACGCCATAGGATTTTATCTTGTTAAGCAGCCTCACGTGTGGCACCTTATCAAATGCCTTCTGAAAATCCAAGTAACTGACATCCACTGCTTCTCCTTTGTCTATCCGGCTTGTTACTTCCTCGAAGAACTCTAAACAGATTTGTCAGGCAAGATTTCCCTTGAAAGAAACCATGCTGACTTTGTCTCCAAATACCTTGAAACCTCATCCTTAATAATAGACTCCCAACACTTTCCCAGGCATTGAGGTTAGACTAACTGGCCTCATTAAGGGATCAGAAGTGGAGAGAGTGACCAGTTTCAAGATCCTGGGTTTCAAGATCTCTGAGGACCTAACCTGGTCCTAACATATCGATGTAGTTATAAAGAATGCAAGACAGCGACCATACTTCGTTAGGAGCTTGAAGAGATTTGATATGTCAACAAAATAACTCAAAAACTTCTATAGATGCACCATGGAGAGCATCTGACAGGCTGCATCACTGTCTGGTATAGAGGGGCTACTGCACAGGACTGAAAGAAGCTGCAGAGGGTTATAAACCTAGTCAGCTCTATCTTGGACACTAGCCCACAAAGTACCCAGGACATCTTCAAGGAGCGGTGTCTCAGAAAGGCAACGTCCATTATTAAGGACCCCCAGCACCCAGGACAGGCCCTTTTCTCATTGTTACCATCAGGTAGGAGGTACAGAAGCCTGAAAGCACACACTCAGCGATTCAGGAACAGCTTCTTCCCCTCTGCCATCCGATTCCTAAATGGATATTGAACCCATGAACACTACTTCATTTTTAAGATATATATTATTTCTGTTTTTGCACAAATTTTAATCTATTTAACATATGTATACTGTAATCAATCGATTGATTGATTAATTATTATTTCTCCTCTTCTTCTATATTATGTATTGCATTGAACCTGATTCTGATTCTATAATTTCCTTTCTTTTGCCTTCCACTTTCTTTTGAAACTCACTGGGACCTCGATTCCTACCTTCTCGTGAAACTCACTGGGACCTCGATTCCCACCTTCCTGTGAAACTCACTGGGATCTCGATTCCCACCTTCCAGTGAAACTCACTGGGTTCTCGATTCCCACCTTCCTGTGAAACTCACTGGGATCTCGATTCCCACCTTCCTGTGAAACTCACTGGGATCTCGATTCCCACCTTCCAGTGAAACTCACTGGGACCTCGATTCCCACCTTCCTGTGAAACTCACTGGGACCTCGATTCCCACCTTCCTGTGAAACTCACTGGGACCTCAATTCCTGCCCTCCTCTGAAATATAAACATAGAAACATAGAAAACCTACAGCTCAATACATGCCCTTTGGCCCACAAAGCTGTGCTGAACATGTCCTTATCTTAGAAATTACCTAGGGTTACCCATAGCCCTCTCTTTTTATGAGCTCCATATACCTGTCAAGGAGTCTCTTAAAAGACCCTATTGTATCCACTTCCACCCCTGTCTCTGGCAGCTCATTCCATTCACTCACCACTCTCTGCATAAAAATCTTAGCCCTGGCACCTCCTCTTTACCTACTTCCAAGCACCTTAAAACTGTGTCCTCTCATGCTCACCATTTCAACCCTGGGGAAAAGCCTCTGACTATCCACATGATCAATGCCTCTCATCATCTTATACACCTTTATCAGGTTACCTCTCATCCTCCGTAGCTCCAAGGAAAAAAGGCCGAGTTCACTCAATCTGTTCTCATAAGGCATGCTCCCCACCAGGCAACATCCTTGTAAATCTCCTCAGCACGTTTTCTCTAGCTTCCACATCTTTCCTGTAGTGAGGCGACCAGAACTGAGCAGAGTACTCCAAGTGGGGTCTGACCAGGGTCCTATACAGCTGTAACATTACCTCTCGGCCCCTAAACTCAATCCCACAGTTGATGAAGTGCATCATATGCCTTCTTAACCACAGAGTCAACCTGTGCAGCAGCTTTGAGTGTCCTATGGACTCGGACCCCAAGATCCCTCTGATCCTCCACGCTGCCAAGAGTCTTTGTGTCATCTAGGACCTCAATTCCTGCCCTTCCCTGAAATTCTCTGGGACCTTGATTCCTGCCCTGCCCTGAAACACTGGGGCTTCAATCCCTGCCATCCCTTGAAACTCTCTCAGTCCCATATTGCTCTCCTTCCCTGAAACACACCACCACTTCGGTTCCCACACACCATCTCAGTATCCCTCCTCCCACTGTTCTCATCTCCCCTTCCCACCTCCTTTATTTGCATCCATGCCTCATCTTCCCTTAAAAGATTCCACTATCTGCAGCCTTTGTTGTCTCCATGTATCAGCTCCTGGCCACTTTTCCAATTACCACCCTTCTTCTCCAACTGCCCATCACTTCCCCCCTCACCTGGATCCACCTATTGCCTACTGACACCCTCCCCTCACCTCTTCATACTGGTTATCTTCCCTCTACTCTCTCAGGGTCTCATCTGCAAAGGCCAAACCCCTCCTCAGATGCTACCTGATCCATTGAGTTTCTCGAAAAGCTTCTTCTCGATTCGAGTATCTGTACTCTCTTGTGTCTCCTTCACAATTATCAAGCTCAGGGGAAACGTTATTATAATACAGGGTAACATTTAAAACAAAGATATATTGGGAATGAATGAGAACAGGATTCAATAATCCAGAAAATTTGTCGCTCTGGTACTGCCAAAGTTCAGATTCAGATTCATTTATAAGTTACATGTACATCAAAATATGGAGTGAAATGTGGTATTTGTGTGAACAACATTTGTGTCAACAGTTGACAGACTTCCATGTGAAGTTTGTAGGATTTTAAGGGAAGGGGAAGCAATAAATGCTCAGCCTACAGGCCCATTAACTAAAACTCTCAAACTGATAAAGTTAGATGCCAACATCGCGGCCAGAAACAATATCTAAATACTAAACAAATCTTGCTCGTCCCCAGGGCCAGTCGAAACAATAGTCCTCTTTCTCAGGCAAGGGTGATGGTAAGCAGGGAGCATAATGTTGCAGTGCTTTGTTCAAGTTTCGCCAAGACTACTTTGAAAAGAAGGGAGTTAAATACTGCCATAATGAAAGAGTAATTAACTGGAACAGTCATGTTCACGAGCACAATTGCTGAACCTGCAGTGCAGCCCAGCTATGGAGACCTGCCGCAGAGTCCGTGGTTGTGACACACCCGACACAATCTAAAGAAGTGCTGGGGGCAGCCCGCAAACCTGTGCCAAAATAGCACGTGCACCATGTTCACAGAACACACAAGCAACAGCAACAATCGAAGTACAGCTACAAACAAAGCAAAACCCTTACCACACACACACACACACACACACACACACACACGACATCTCATGGTCTCCAACCTGCAGTATGTGAACTTGGACTCACAGTGGTGGATATTGTCCCAGGTGTGCTGGATTATTGGAGTTATCTGTGAAGGTATATGCTTCCCAACATGCTACCGAATCCAGTGCATGTTTTTTTCTGTTTCAGCTTTGCAGTCTCCTGTATCTCCATTTGGCGAGAGTGCAGCTGCAACTGTGTTATCGGTCAGCTTGGAGTTTACCGTCTATTTATGGAGATACAGCGTGGAGTGAGCCCTTTTCGCCCTTTGGGCTGTGTCACCCCCAATCCCCAGCTGGGTGGCACGGTAGTGTAGCGGTTAGTACAACTCTTTACAGTGCAGGTGCCCTGGGTTCAATTCCCACCACTGCCTGTGCAGGTTGTATGTTCACCCCATGACCATGTGGGCTTCCTCCGGGTGCTCAGGTTTCCTCCGGCGGTCCGGGGACCTGCTGGTTGGAGGGTTGATTGGTCGTTATGAATTGTCCCGTGATTAGGCTTAGATTAATATGGGGGAGGGCTGAGTGGCGTAACTCAAAGGGCCAGAAGGACCTATTCTATGATGTATCCCAATAAATAAACAAACAAACAAATAAATAAAGAAGTGTGTGTGTGTGTGTGTGTGTGTGTGTGTGTGTTTGTGTATATACATATACATAACAACAAATGTGCTAAAGAAGCTTCAATAGCCAGCAGTTCACGCATTGCTATTACAGCTCAGGGTGGTGTCAGTGTTCGGATTCTGGTGCCCTCTGTAAAGAGTCAATAGGTTCTCCCTGTGACTCCATGAATTTTCTCTGGATGCCCTGCTTTCCTCCCAAAGTCCAAAGACATACCAGTTAGTACATTAATGGTTCTTTGTAAATTGTCCAGTGATTAGACTATGTCACCAGGTTCAGATACGGTCCAAGTACGGAGTGAGAGACACTGAAGCAGGTCGATAGTTCACAGAGTTTCACGCGAACAGTGTTAAAGAGAAAATAAAACAATAAATGCTAGGCCAAACAGAACCATTAACTAAAACTCTCAAATGGAAAATGAAGCCTACACTGTGGTTGAAAAGAACAACTAAGAATAAAATGAATACCGCTAGTCTTCAGAGTCAGTTGACTCAACCGTCCAATTTCTCAGGCCGAATGCAAGCAGGCAGAGAAGTGTTGCTGTGTCCAAGTCTCGACAAACACTATGACGGATGAATAGAGTTAAATTCTATCACAATGAATTAATAATTAACTGACATGTGCATATTCGCAAGTGCAGTTGCCATATCTACTGTGCTGCCGAATCCGTGGTTGTGACAGGCTAGGGTTAAACAGGCACGTTGCTGGGTGCTGCGACTCATTGGACTGGAAGAGCCTATTCTGCACTGTATCACTAAATAATCTAAAATAAATAAAATAACTACCCTGAGACTCATTTTTTGTGGGCACTCAAGTAGATACAAAGAAACACAACAGAATCAATGAAAAACTGTTCACAAAGATGGACAAACAACCAGTGTGCAAAAGACAAACTGTACAAATACAATAAATAAATTAATAAATTATACTGAGAAAATGAATTGTTGAGTCCTTGAAAGTGAGTCCATAGGATGTGGTATAAGTTCAGTGCTGAGCTGGGTGAAGTTATCCACACTGGTTCAAGGGTCTGATGGTTGATGGGCAATAATTGTTTGTGAACCAGGTGGTGTGGGACCTAAGGCTCTTGTACTTCCTTCCTGATGGCTGCAGTGTGAAGAGAGCACAGCTTTGATGGCCGGGGCCCTTGATGATGGATGCTGCTTTCTTGTGGCAGCGTTCCTTAAATAAATAAATAAAGGATACTGAGAACATGAGTTGAAGAGCCCATTGAAAATGAATTTGTAGGTAGTGAAATCAGTTCAGTGTTGAGGTGAGTGAAGTTATCCACGCTGGTTCAGGATCCTGATGTTTAGAGAATAATAACTATTCCTGAACATAGTGGTATGGGACCCAATCCTTCCGTATTTCCTGCCTGATGGTAGTAATGAACATAGAACATAGAACAGAGAAAACCTACAGCACAATACAGGCCTTTCGGCCCACAATGCTGTGCTGAACATATACTTACTTTAGAAATTACCTAGGGTTACGCATAGCCCTCTATTTTTCTAAGCTCCATATACCTATCCAGGAGTCTCTCAAAAGACCCTATCATATTCGCCTCCACCACCATCGCCGGCAGCCCATTCCACGCACTCACCACTCTCTGCATAATAAACTTACCTCTGACATCTCATCTGTCCCTACTTCCAAGCACCTTAAAACTGTGTCTTCTCATGCTAGCCATTTCAGCCCTGGGAAAAAGCCCTGAGAAAAGGCTGAATTCACTCAATCTATTCTCATAAGGCATGCTTTACAATCCAGGCAACGTCCTTGTAAGTCTCCCCTGCACCTTTTCTATAGTTTCCACATCCTTCTCGTAGTGAGGTGACCAGAACTGAGCACAGTACTCCAAGTGGGGTCTGACCAGGGTCCTATATAGCTGCAACATTACCTGTAAGCTCCTAAACTCAATCCCATGATTGATGAAGGCTAATACACCGTATGCCCTCTTGACCACAGAATCAACCTGCGCAGCAGCTTTGAGTGTCCTATGGACTCGGACCCCAAGATCTCTCTGATCCTCCACAATGCCAAGAGTCTTGTCATTAATACTATATTCTGCCATCATATTTGACCTACCAAAATGAACCACCTCACACTTATTTGGGTTGAAATCCATCTGCCACTTCTCAACCCAGTTTTGCAACCTATCAATGTCCTGTTGTAACCTCTGACAGCCCTCCACACTATCCACAACACCCCCAACCTTTGTGTCACCAGCAAATTTACTAACCCATCCCTCCATTCCTCATCCAGGTCATTTATAAAAATCACGAAGAGAAGGGGTCCCAGAACAGATCCCTGAGGCACAGCACTGGTCACTGAACTCCATGCAGAATATGACCCATCTACAACCACTCTTTACCTTCTGACAGCAAGCCAGTTCTGGATCCACAAAACAAGGTCCCCTTGGATCCCATGCCTCCTTACTTTCTCAATATGCCTTGCACGGGGTACCCTATCAAATGCCTTGCTATAATCCATATACACTACATCTACTGCTCTACCTTCATCAATGTCTTTAGTCACATCCTCAAAAACTTCAGTCAGGCTCATAAGGTATGATCTATCTTTGACAAAGCCATGCTGACTATTCCTAATCATATTATGCCTCTCCAGATGTTCATAAATCCTGCCTCTCAGGATCTTCTCCATCAACATCAACTACTGAAGTAAGACTCACTGGTCTATAATTTCCTGTGCTATCTCTACTCCCTTTCTTGAATAAGGGATCAACATCCACAATCCTCCATTGATGTTGCAAGGTCATTGCCAGAGGCTCAGCGATCTCCTCCATTGCCTCCCACAGTAGCCTGGGGTACATCTCATCCAGTCCCGGAGATTTATCCAACTTGTTGCTTTCTAAAAGCTTCAGCACATCCTCTTTCTTAATATCTACATGCTCAAGCTTTTCAATCTGCTGTAAGTCATCCCTACAATCACCGAGATCCTTTGCTGTAGTGAGTACTGAAGCAAAGTATTCATTAAGTACCTCTGCTATCTTCTTTGGTCCCATACACACTTTTCCACTATCACACATGATTGGTCCTATTCTCACACATCTTATCCTCTTGCTCTCCACATACTTGTAGGATGCATTGGGTTTTTTTTTAATCCTGCTCACCAAGGCCTTCTCATGGCCCCTTCTGGCTCTCCTAATTTCATTCTTAATCTCCTTCCTGCTAGCCTTATAATCTTCTAGATCTCTATCATTACCTAGTTTCTTGAACCTTTCATAACCTTTTCTTTTCTTCTTGACTAGATTTTCAACAGCCTTTGTACACCATGGTTCCTGTACCCTACCATCCTTTCCCTGTCTCATTGGAACGTACCTATGCAGAATGCCACACAAATATCCCCTGAATATTTGCCACATTTCTGCAGTACATTTCCCTGAGAACATATGTTCCTAATTAATGCTTCCACGTTCCTGCCTTATAACTTCATATTTCCCCTTACTCCAATTAAATGCTTTCCTAACTTGCCTGTTTCTATTCCTCTCCAACGTTATGGTAAAAGAGATAGAATTGTGGTCACTATCTCCAAAATGCTCTCCCATTGAGAGACCTGACTCCTGACCAGGTTCATTTCCCAATACCAGATCAAGTGCAGCCTCTCTCCTTGCAGGCTTATCTACATATTGTGGCAGGAAACCTTCCTGAACACACCTAACAAACTCCATCCCATCTGAACCCCGTGCTCCAGAAAGATGCCAATCAATATTTGGGAAATTAAAATCTCCTACACAACAACCCTGCTATTATTGCACTTTTCCAGAATCTGTATCCCTATCTGCTCCTCGATGTCCTTGTTACTATTGGGTGGTCTATAAAACACCCAGTAGAGTTATTGACCTCTTCGTGTTTCTAGCTTCCACCCACAGAGACTCCGTAGACAATCCCTCCATGACTTCCTCCTTTTCTGCAGCTGTGACACTATCTCTGATCAACAGTGCCACGTCCCCACCTCTTTTGCCTCCCTTCCTGTCCTTTCTGAAACATCTAAAGAACATGAGAAGACCAGTGCATTATAAAGCCACAGCATTATATCCTTGCTTTGATATTCTAGTCCCTCAAAATGAATGCTACCTTCCTTCACCACCAACTCAATCTGCGAGTTAACATTTAGGTAATCCTGAACGAGGACTCCCAAGCCCATTTGCTTCACACAATTAGAAAATAGTCTATGCCTTCATTCCTTCTGCCAAAGTGCATGACATTAAACTTGCTGGTATTATATTCCAACTGCCACTTCTTTGCTTATTCTCCAAATCTCTCTAAATCCTTCTGCAGACACACTGTATCCTCAATGCTACCTGCTTCTTCACCTATCTTTGTATTGTCTGCAGACATGGCCACACAGCCATCAATTCCATCATCCAAATTATTGACATATGACATCTCCCAGGGAGGGAGGAGAAGATGGCAGCATGACGCAGCGTGCGTGGCCTCTCCGGTGAAATGATATTGTATTTGTTAAATAGGGGCCGTGCACAATCCTGATTTAATGGAGACGGATGTGAGAAGCACAGAGGAATATCTGGAGAAACTTCTGAAATGCCCGGTTCGCTGCCACTGCTACTGTGCGATCGAGAATCTCCGGAGGGAAGGTCCCAAATCTTCGGCTTTGCCTATTGCTGGTGGCCGGGGATGGGGTCAAAGCACTCGGCAGAGATGGTGCTCGGTGCTTGGTGTCGGAGGGCTGGTCGGAGGCTCGAAGTTTTCGGATGGACTGAGAGTTGAACTGTGGTCGGGTGCTTCCAGGGTGCTGCATTGGCAAGTTTGCGGCGCTGGAAGCTCATGGCAGGGAGAGTTTTCTTCCTTCTACTGTCTGCGTGAGATGTTTGGACTTTCAAGAGACTTAGAGACTTTTTTTACCATGCCCATGGTCTGTTCTTCTATCAAATTACAGTATTGCTTGCACTGTTGTAACTATATGTTATAATTATGTGTTTTTTGTCAGTTTTTCAGTCTTGGTCTGGGGTCTTGTGTTTCTGTGATATCACACTGGAGGAACATTGTAACATTTCTTAATGCATGCATTACTAAATGGCAATAAAAGAGGACTTCATGTCCTCATAATCTAATAATCTGATCTAATATAATGTAAAAAGAAATGGTTCCAATACAGACCCCTGCGGAACTCCACAAGTCACTGCAGTCAACTTGATTAGTCCCTCTTTATTCCCACTCTTTGCCTCCTGCCACTCAGTATTCATCTATTCCTTTAATACCATGAACTCTTACCATGCTAAGCAGCCTCATGTGAAGCAACTTGTCAAAGGCCTTCTGAAAATTGAAATAAATATCATTCATTCACTCAAAGAATTCCAACAGATTTGTCAGGCAAGATTCCAACATCTTCCCCACCACTGAAGTCAGGCTAACTGGCTTTTAATTTCCTTTCTTCTGCTCCCTTCTTAAAGAGTGGAGTGACAGTTGCAATTTTCCAGTCCTCTGGAACCATCCCAGAATCTAGTAAGTCTTGAAAGATCAATACTAATGCCTCTGTAGCCACCTCTTTCAGAACCTGGGGTGTAGTCCATCTGGTGCAAGCTACGTTCAGATCTTTCAGCTTTCTAAGCATCTTCTCCTTAGTAAAGGCAACTACGCTCACTTCTGCCCTGACACTCCTGAATTATTAGCACACTGTTAGTGTCATCTACAGAGAAGACTGATGCAAAATATTTATTACGTTCGTCTGCCATCTCCTTGTCCCCCATTACTACCTCTCCTGCATCATTGTACAGTGGTCTGATATCCACTTGTGCTTCTTTTTTACACTTTATATATCTGAAGAAAACATTCATATTACTTATATTATTGGTGAGCTTACCTTCACATTTCACCTTTTTTCTCTCCTTACAGTGTCATGTGTGACACACAGCAGAGGTACCGGACGGATGATGCTAATGAGAGAGATAAGAAAGACAATGGAGAAACATTCAAAATGCTAATAAGAGAGAAGAGAGGGATTAACGGGAAAGAAACACAATTCAGCTATTGACAGACCGGTTGCTTTGAACCTGAACTGTTTGAAGTTTGGACAAGTGATACCCCAGCAGGGGGATAAAAGGAGCAGGTTTGCTAAGGCACGCGACACTACGAGACCCTGGAAAGAGCAGTGTGCCCCCACAAGTGGTGGGAGTTTGGAGGTCCGGTTCGCGGGAACCGACCAGAGGCTCACAGGGTGTAAAGGTACAATCCGTGGGAACCTGGGGTGTGTGTCCGCCCTTGCCTGGGTGCCGGGTTCACTGCGGAAGAACGATCATATCCGGAATGGAGGGGTCACAGTCGGTGACCACAGCGGGATAGAAGACATCAAAGGGTCTGCCGGAAACCAACTGCGAAAACATCCAAAAGGATCCAAAAGGTCTGCCTGAAACCAAATTGCATCTCTCTCTCTCTGTCTGTCGCTCTCTCTGTCTCCCTCCAACGGTACGACAACAGCGATTACTGCGAACTGCACTAAACTGAGCTGAACTCTGCTTCACCCAAGACTGATCATTTTACCCCTAGACTGTGATAGAGCTTGGTTGATTCCTATTACCCTAGTTCTGTGTATATGTGTGCATTATCATTGCTAACCTGTTGCATTTATATCCTTACGATTAGTGTACTGTATTACTTATCTTTTCAATAAAACTTTACTAGTTCCTAGTAATCCAGACTCCAACGAGCGTTCCATTTCTGCTGGTTTGACAACCTAGTTACGGGGTACGTAACAACAGCTTTTTAGTTGCAATTTTGCTGGTTGTCAAAGCTTTCCCAATTTCCCACTAATTTTTGCTATATTATATGCCCTCTCTTTTGCTCCCTTGTCAGCCATGGTTGCCTCATCCTCCCTTTTAGAATACTAATTGATAATCGGGATGCCTTACGAATTGATTGCAATAAGTTACATCCACTGCTGTTCTTCAGTCATCCCTGCTAGTGCCACTTCCATCAACTTTGGCCAGCTCCTCTCTCATGCTTCTGTAATTCCCTTTACGTACATCTGACTTCAGCTTCCCTCTCAAACTGCAGAGTGAATTTTATTATCTTATCATCACTGCCTCCTAAGGGTTCGTTTCCCTAATCAAATATAGTTCATTGCACATCACTCAATCCAGAATTGCCTTTAACCTAGCAGGCTCAACCACAAGCTACTCTATAAAACCATCTCATTGGTGGTCTACAAATTCCCGCTGTTGGGATCTAGCACCAACCATCAATCTACCTGCATATTGAAATCCCCATTACTATTGTAACATGGCCCTTTTGACATGTCTTTTCTATCTTCTATTGTAATTTATACCCGACATTCTGGCTGCTATCCCATCAGGGTTTTTTTTACCCTTTCAGTTTCTTAGTTGCACTCACAACGATTCTACATATTCCAATGTTATGTCACATCTTTCTAAGATTTTATTTCACTTTTACAAACGGTGGCACCACACATGCTCTACCCAACTACCTGTCCATAAGACCGTAAGACCATAAGGTCTTTCAGCCCCTCAAGTCTGCTCTGTCATTCCGGCATGGCTGCTCCTGGATCCCACTCAACCTCATACACCTGCCTGCTCGCCATATCCTTTGATGCCCTGACCAATCAGGAAACGATCAACTTCCGCCTTAAATATATGCACGGAATTGGCCTCCACCACAGTCTGTGGTAGAGCATTCCACAGATTCTCTACTCCATGGCTAAAGAAGTTCCTCCTTATCTCTGTTCTAAAGAGTCATCCTTCAATTTTGAGGCTATGCCGTCTAGTTCTGTATACCCCACCATTGGAAACATCCTCTCCACATCCACCTTATCTGGTCCTTTCAACATTCTGTAGGTTTCAATGAGATCCCCTCACACTCTTCTATATTCCAATGAGTTCAAGCTCGAAGAACTCTATCAGATTTGTCAGGCAAGATTTCCCTTTACAGAAACCATGCTGATTTTGATTTATTTTATCATTAGTTTCCAAGTGCCTTGAAACCTCATCCTTAATAATAGACTCCAACACTTGCCCAACCACTGAGGTTAGACTAACGGGCCTATAATTTCCATTCTTTTGCCTTCCTCCCTTCTTAAAGAGTGGAGTGACATTTGCAATCTTCTAGTTCTCCAGGACCATGCCAGAAACAAATGATTCTTGAAAGATCATAACCAATGCATCCATTATGTCTTCAACAACCTCTCTATCAGGACTCTGGGATGTAGTCCATCTGGTCCAGGTGACTTATTCGCCTTAAAATCTTTGAGTTTGCCTAGCACATTTTCCTTTGAAATGGCAATGACACTCATTCCTGCTCTCTGACACTCACGGACTTCTGGCACAATGCTAGTGTCTTCCACAGTGAAGACAGACGCAAAGTACCTATTAAGTTCATTTGTCATTTCTTTGTCCCCTATTACTACCTCACCAGCATCATTTTCCTGTTGTCCAATATCAACTCTTACTCTCTTTTACTCTTTATATAACTGAAAAAACTTTTGGTATCCTGGTTTATGCAACTGTCTAGTCAGCCCTTGTATTTTATCTTTTCTCTTCTCATAGATTTTTTAGTTGCCTCTTGTTGGATTTTAAAAGCTTCCCAACAATCCAACTTCCCATTCACTTTTGCTACCTCATATGCCCTTTCCTTGGCTTTTATGCAGTCCTTAACCTCCTTTGTTAGCCACGGTTGCCTACCCCTGCCATTTGAGAACTTCTTCTGTGGTACATATCTATCCTGCGCTTGTGAACTATTCCCAGAAACTTCAGCCACTTCTGCTCTGCCATCATCCCCGCCTGTCTCCTCTTCCAATCCACCTGGGCAAACTCCTCTCTCATGCCTCTGTAATTCCCTTTATTTCATTGTGATATTGATACATGTGACTTATGCTTCTCCCTCTCAAATTGCAGTATGAATTCAATCATATTATGATCACTGCCTCCTAATGGTTCTGTTACATTAAGCTCCCTAATAAGATCTGGGTTATTACACAACACACAATCTAAGATAGGCTTTCCCTGAGTAGGCTCAAGCACAAGGTGCTCTAAAAAACCATCTCATGGGCATTCAACAAATTCCCTCTCTTGCGATCCGACACCAACCTGATTTTCCCAAACCCTGTGCATATTGAAGTCTCTCATTACAATTGTTGCCCTTATTACATGCCTTTTCCAGCTCCGCTTGCAATTCTATCCCCACATCTTGGCTACTTTTTGGAAGCCTATATATGATACACAAAATTTTTTTTTAAACCTTGCAATTTCTTAACCTCCCCCCCCCCCCCACAAGGATTCAACATTCTCTGACCCTATGTCACCTCTTTCTAAAGATGTAATTCCTTTTGGTACAATGTGTATCCTTCAATGTTAAGCTTCCATATATGATCTTCTTTCTGCCCCAACCTGTGGTACCCACAACGATGATATCTGCCAATCTCAATATGCGATGTAAGATCATCTTCCTTATTCTGCATATTGCGTGCATTCAAATATTACACATTCAGTCCTGTATTTGTCACCCTTTTCAATTTTGTTCCCATGTTACACTTCATTTCATTGCCATTGAATGCAATTCTGCCTTATCATATGCCTGTCCTTCCACACAGTCTCACTACACAGCAACAACTTGCTTACCAACTGCCTTATCCCCAGCCCTATCACTTTGGTTCTCGTCTCACTACCAAATTTGTTTGAACCCTCCTAAAATGCTCTAGCAAATCTACCTGCAAGGATATTTGGTCCCCTCTCCTTTTTGTACAGTTCATACCTTCCCCAGAAGAGATCCCAATGATCCAGAAATCTGATTCTCCGTCCCTTGCAGCAACTGTTCAGCCATGCATTCATCTGCCAAATCATTCAATTCTTACCCTCACTGGTCCATGGCATATGCAGCAATTGAGAGATTACTACCCTTCAACACAACTTGTTCATACTAACCCAGTGAGCTATTCCATCTGCCTGCATTTGGTTCATATTGCTCTCAACCTCTCTTGTGCATGTATATATCATTGCTAATGAGCTTGCCTAATCTACCATACCAGGCAGCCCTTAAGCAGTTTGTACGTTCTCCCATTTCCTCCTACGTTCTAAGATGCATGGGTAAGAGTCAGTAAGTTGTGGACATGCTATGTTGGTGTGGAAGCATGACAACACTTGCAAACTGCCCCCCAGCACATATCAGGCTGCATTGGTCATTGATGAAAGTGATGCATTTCATTGTAAGTTTCAATATGTTGATGTACATGTGAGAAATAAAGCTAATCTTCATCTTTTATCTTTACCTTGATTTTATCTTTTGTGTAAGGAATCTGCCCCGGATGTCCCTTTTAAATCTGTCATCTCTGATCTTAAACCCATGCCCTCTTGTTTTTAGCAACTTCTCCCCGGACAAAAAGAGTACGTGCTTCGATCTTGTTGATACCCTTATGACCTGATCTACATCTTTCAGGCCTCCTACATTTCAATTTAATTGAATATCCAATGTTCTAGTTAAGTCCAACTACTTCTAACATTATAACAAACATCCTTTTGAAGTGTTTAACTGATTAATTTTCTTTTCATATTGCCCTTTATAATTAAGTAATCCAAAAGCCTTTTCAAATGAAACTGAGTTCATTGTCACCCCGGCCTCAACCTTACAATCATTGCGAGGAATAGATGGGGTTGGAGAAGGTATTTATTCTCTGTAGCAGAACTGTTAAAAATTAGAGGACACTGGTTTAGGATAAGGGAGAAGATGTTTGGAAGGGATCTGAAGAAGAATTTTTCACTCAGAGAGTGTCTGGAATTCGGAACGTACTGGCTGAGTGGGTAGTGGAGGGAGGTACACACACAACATTTAAAAAATATTGAGACAAGTACTTAAATTACCAAGGCAAAGAAGACTATGAAGCAATTGCTTGAAAACAGGGTTATTGTGGTTGGATAATTGATGATTGCCATAGAGACGAAGGGCCAAGAGGCCTGCTTCTGTGATATTTTAATCTTTGGGGGAATCTAGGACCAGAGGGCATCATGTCAGAATAGAAGCACGTTCCTTTAGAACAGAAATGAGGAAGAATCTTGAAAGCCAGAGGGTGGTGAAGCTATGGAATTCATTGCCATTGATGGCTGTGGAGTCTAAGTCATTGGGTATATTTAAAGTGAAGGTTGATAGGTTCTTGTTTGGTCAGTGCATCAGAGGTTATGGGGAAAAGGCAGGAGAATGTGTTTGGGAAGGATAATAAATCAGCTAAGATTGATTCAATGGACTGAATGGCCTAATTCTGCTCCTTTGTTTTATAATCTCTATTACCTCTACAGATTAGGAACAGTAAGAAGGCCCTCATGAGGACACAGATCGAATTGTTGGAATAATTCCAGCAATGCGAGATTTAACTCTGGGGTTGGGTTGGACAAGATGGGTCAGTTCTTGTTAAAGCAAATACATTTACAACAAGTTTAGATGGAGACTTAGGACAAGGGTTAGTTTGGGAAACTGGAGAGAAAATCTTTTTCTACACAAATAGGAGACACAGAGTCAGAGTGATCAGTTAATGACAGAGCAATTCAAGGTGTGATGGATAGTCACTGTCCAGGGCTGAGTGGCTTTTTTTTGTCAAGCTCAGCTTTCTAGCATGGCATCTGACTCTTCCACAGTTCAGAGAGTTGTTTTTGGGTAAGTCAAACCAATGATCCAACCAATATTGCTTGCTCAGCTTCTTGTTGTATACAAGAACCAGTCTTCCAGTCCTTAATGTAAGTTGTAAGCAATCATCAGTCTTAAGTTAAAAGGACAGCTTTACAAACAGACAGTACCGTCTTTAGAGCACAGGCTTCTGGCCCACTGTATGGGGCTGGATGGTCAAGAGATACAGTGCAAGACAATGGGGTTGTTGTTAATTAGGTCTGCATCAAACTAGACAAGTTATTTATTTTAAGGAAGCTACCAGATCAGACTGATACTATCGCTTGGCAGATCAAAAGCTGATCTATCAGTAGTCAGGAAATTTGTGTACTCTGAGAGTCAGCCCTTACAGCATTAATTTTGGGTGTTTGGGATCTCTGTCCCCAGAAGCTTTGTGAACACAAGTGTGAATTTTCCAAAAAAGGCATCTGAAAAAATATCACATGCATGTGAAGTCATCAAGTAGCAAAGAAAAAAACCAGTATAAATGTAAGAGAGCAGTCAGGCTTGTTAGGAAGAGACAAGGAATCATAAGAAGAATGACAGAAAGAAGGATGACTAGAATCCATTCTTCTGCCTTCGGTATCTGCAAGTTGTTGGTGTGTCTTTTTAAGTTTTAGGAACTATACCTGTGTTTTTGTAAATCCTTTGTGCTTTAGAAACAGCTTGTAATTTAGAAAACTTTTATTAGAGTTTTAAATGTGTTTAAAGAATTTTACTTAACTTTGAAAGTGGATTACTAAAAATAAATGAACTACTTCACTGGCTGGAAATACCTCCTCCTTGGTAGGAGAGGGACTCATAGTGGATATTGGCAGCTAATCATACAGTGGAGGATAAACAGGGAAGTGTTCTAACCTCTCAATAGCAAGTGACTACAATATAATCTCCCTTTAGAGAGGATGCCCGTAGCTACTTTTATCAAATAATGCTTAAGATCTTCGTTTGAGTTCAGAACTTTACAGACAGTAATCGCGACATCATCACAAAGGGTATTTTAACATATATTCACACTTAATTCAGAGGCCCCTGTATTAAGTATTTCCAAAGGACTAGTGGATAATACAGTACAAAAAAAAAGTTACCTAATTGTCTTCAGATGAAGCAATTCCATGCTTGAACTTCTCATTTCAGAGATACTGATTGATTCATTGTGTGATCTGCATTTCACATTTTTCTCTTATCCGTTGTGGCTCTCTGATTAGAATAAAAGTAACAATGAGGCACATTATATCGCTACAGGCTTAAGAATATGCTTTGAAGGAAGGAAGTAACGTTCGAATCTATGGTTCTCAGATCACCATATCATGAAAGGAGATGAATTGGCTCACTGGGTTCATTCGAGCTCTCAGTAGAGCAATAGAACTCACACCAATCATAAAATCAGCTAAATATAAAAAAAATTCTTCCTCATTCATTCCCCATTTATGCTTTTTTGTTTAAGTCAATGACTAACTTTACATTAGATTAGCTTTAATTGTTACATGTAAATTGAAACATTGAAAATTACAGTGAAATGCTTTGTTTTGCATCAACAACCAACACAGTCTGAGGATATGCAGCAGACAGCTAACATAGCATACACACGACTTCTTACCCCTAACCTTAGCCCCCTGCTCTACTCACTTTACACTTACGACTGTCTGGCTAGACACAGCTCCAATGCCATCTTTGTGTTTGCTGATGACACCGCTGTCATGGGCCGAATTAAAGGTGGTGGCAAATCAGCATGCAGGAGGGAGATTGGGCATCTGGCTGAGTGGTGCCACAACAATAACCTCTCTCTCAATGTCGGCAAGACCGAGAGTTGATTACTTCAGGAGGAGGAAACTGGTGTTACATGAGCCAGTCTTCATAGGGGGATCAAAAGTGGAAAGCTGCAGGAACTTCAAATTCCTGTGTTATGATTTCTGTAACACACTGAAACCTTTGTCAATCTTCCACCGTATCCATTAACATCTTTGTATCATCTGCACACTTATTAATCTGCCCATCTACATTTTTGACTGGGTCATTTCAATGTATCATAAAAATTAAGACTCCATTACGGATCTCTGCAGATACCACCAGACACTGACTTCCAGCCAGAATACATCCCTACCCTCAGTCTTCTATGAGTAAACAAATACTGAATCCATATTGTGGAGTCACTGCGGATCCCATGCATCTCAGTCCTCTGGATGGGGCTCCTATAGTGGATCTTGTTAAACGCCTTATTAAAATCAATGCAGACAACATCCACAACATTATGGAATACATCTTTGTTCACTATCATCAATTATCAGAGGTTTGCCAGTTAATACAAGGGGTGCGTTATGCAGAAAGTTTAGGCAGATGGTTCTGATTCTAATTTATCTCATGTATATTGAAACATAACCCCACCACAACAGTCCCAAGCTCGGTAGCAAAAGGAGCAGAGTTGGCCACAGGGCTAGCAACTGCCAACAGAAGGCTCCAAAGTTCTCATCCCTGGGAAAGGAAGGATCTTCAATGAACTGCACCTTGAAAGACTGAAAGACTGGCTCGGGACATGGGACTCCGGTGAGTTGCTGTCGGCGGACTAGGCCCCAGTAGGGGTGATGGGCTTAAGACGAAGACATTGAAACATATCATGAAATATGTTATTTGCATTAATAACCTAAGGATTTGTTGGTGTAGCCTGTGATTGTTACCACACACTCCTGTGCCAATATAGCATGCCCACAGAACAACACAGTATACAACTAAGGAGAACACAACAAAACATGGAACAACAGCAAAACAAACTCCTTTCCTCCCTCCCATCCAGACACACACACAGACAGACCTCTAGTCTTCAGTTTCTAGCCTTTGGCCATCGAGCTTCAATTTTCAGACTTCCGATTGACCTTTAGGCTTCAATCTTCATGTCAATCCCCCTGACTAACCAATAACAGGACCCTGAATTCTAGGCTCAATCTCAGGCCTTGCCAACTCACTGCCACTCGTGACTCCTTATGTCTCCGGCTCATACATAACTTCCCAATTCTTGAACTCAACTAATAAAGGCAAGTATGGCATACAAATATGGCTCAGTCCCCACTTTATCAATACACCTGTACACCTGCTTGTTAAGACAGATATCTCATCAGGCAATCATGTGACAACAACTCAATGCATAAAAGCATGTAGTCATGGTCAAGCAGTTTATTTGTGTTCAGACCAAACATCAGAATGGAAAAGAAGGGTCTCGGCCAAAAACGTCGACTATTTACTCATTTCTATAGACACTGCCTGATCTGCTGAATTCCTCCAGCATTTTGTGTGTGTTGCGTTAAAATGGAGAAGATAGGTGATCTGAGTGACTTTGACCATGGAATGATTGTTGGTGCCAGACAGAGTGGTTTGACTATCTCAGAAATGCTGATCTCCTGGGATTTTCATGCACAATAATCCCTAGAGTTTATACAGACTTGTACAAAAAAAACAAGCAAAGAGAAACATCCAGTGAGTAGCAGTTCTGTGGGCGAAAATGCTTTGTTAATGACAGAGTTCAGAGGAGAATGGCCAGGCTGGCTCAAGCTGAGAGAAAGGTGACAGTAACTCAAATAACCAAGCGTTATAAGAGAAGAGCATTTCTGAATGGACAGCATGTTGAAACTTGAAGTGGATGGGCCACAGCAGCAGACGGCCATGAACATACATTAGTGGCCATTTAGTTAGAGACAAGGTGTGCCTATAAAGTGACCACTGAGTCGATCTTCATTACCACCTGTGCAGCCACTTTTGGAGAGCTATGGTGAGTTGTATCCACTGGAGATTAGAAGAGTGATTGAGGACTTGATTGAAACATATTATACCTTAAAGGTTCTTGACTGGGTAAATTTGGAGAAGATATTTTCTCTAACAAGGGAATCAAGTACTGAGGGTCACTGTTTAAAAATTTATAAATTGCCCATTTCTAACAGAGATGAAGAGAATTCCTTTTTCTCTCAGAGGACCATGAGTCTTTGGAACTTTCCTCAAAGGACAGGGGAAGCAGAGAATTTGAATATTTGAATAGCTGCAGAGTGGGAGATCACAGAATAAGTTGGAGGCAGTTCCTTGTGGACTTTGCTTGACAGTTTTCAGAAGTGAGTGCAGCCTGTCAGGACTTTCTTTGGAACAGGAGATTGCTTGGGTTATTAGTATTTTAGCAAGAGGTCCCTGACAAGGCTACACACGTTGATAGGATGGTTACAAAAGCATATGGCATGCTTGCTTTTATTAGTCGAGGCACTGAGTTCAAAGGTCAGGGAGTTATGTTGCAGCTTTATAAAACTCTAATCAAGCTGCATCTGGAATATTGTATATAGCTCTGGTCACCCTATTATAGGAAGGATATCAAGGCTTTGAAGAAGGTACAGAAGAGGTATACCTAGGCGCTGCCTGGATTAGAGGGGATGTGCTATACTGAAAGGCTGGAGAAATTTGAGTTGTTTTCTCTGGAGCAGTGAAGACTGAAGGGAGATCTGAAAGAGATTTATAAGATAATGAGAGGTATAGATAGCATAGATTGATAGAATCTTTTTCCCAGGATGAAATATCTAATGCCAGAAGGCATGCATTCAAGGTGAGAGGGGTAAGTTCAAAGGAAATGAAATACAGAATAAAGATTTTCTATGTGCTTCAGTCAGTGCATGTGACAACAATAAACCAATTGCATTTAACGATTTACCAAATGATGAGTTGAGGTTGCATGCACAGCAGTATTAACTTGTTGAGTGGCAAAGCAGACTTGAATAGTTGAGTGGCCTATTCCTGACACCATTTCTCCGCTTGTATGTTCCTTCATTATATTGGGATATGAATCCTGAAATTTTCCACCAAACGCAATCCTGAGAGCATCTGTAAGGAAAGAGTTGAATTTGATTCTCCTTGGTTCATGCTCAAATTATAACACAGAACAAAGGTTTGTAAGGCAAAATGGTGTCAGTTTGGAAAGTTGTGATAGACAGGTGATGTGCATGAATACACATCCTTAAGATTAGATACTGGTGAAGAATATTTTCATCCTTATGGACCTGATATCTGTTTCTAAGTTTCATAGGCCAAAGATCTTAAGAGCTAAGGGAGTACTGGATGGTACTACTGGGGAATTGAAAAGTACTCGGGTAAATGTTATCCAATCACAAACAAGAGAAAATCTGCAGATGCTGGAAATCCAAGCAACACACACAAAATGCTGGAGGAACTCAGCAGGCCAGGCAGCATCTATCGAAAAAAGTGCAGTCGACATTTTGGACTGAGACCCTTCAGCAGAACTGAAGAAAAAAAGCTGAGGAGAAAATTTAAAAGGTAGGAGGTGGGGAGTGGGGAGGGAAAAACACACAAGGTGATAGGTGATACCTGAGGGGGGACGGATGAAGGAAAGAGCTGGGAAGTAGATTGGTGAAAGAGATACAGGGCTGGAGAAGGGGGAGTCTGATAGAAGAGGACAGAAGGCCACGGAAGAGAGCAAAGTGGCGGAGGAGCACCAGAGGGAGGCGATGAGTAGGCAAGGAGGTAAGGTCGGTGGGGGACAAGGGGATGGGGAATGTTGAAGGGGTGGTGGTGTGCATTACCGGACATTTGAGAAATCGATGTTCATACCATCAGGTTGGAGGCTACCCAAACTGAATTAAGGTGCTGTTCTTCCAACCTAAGTGTGGCCTCAGCACGACAATGGAGGAGGCCATGGATAGACATATTGGAATGGGAATGGGAAGTGGAATTAAAATGGGTGGCCACTGGGAGACCCCGCTTGTTCTGGCAGATAGAGCATAGATGCTCAGTGAAGTGGTCTCCCAATCTATGTTGGGTCTCACCAATGTACAGGAGGCCACACTGAGAGCACTGGACACCATATATGAGCCCAACAGACTCACAGGTGAAGTGCTGCCTCACCTGGAAGGACTGTTTGGAGCCCTGAATGATAGTGAGGGAGGAGGTGTAGGGGCAGGTATAGCACTTGTTCTGCCTGCAAGGATAAGTGCCAGGAGGGAGGTCAGTGGGGAGAGACGAATGGACAAGGATGTCGCATAGGAAGGGATCCCTGCGGAATGCAGAAACTGAGGGGAGGGAAAGATGTGTTTGGCAGAGGAATCCCATTAGAGATGGCAGAAGTTTTGGAGAATCATGTGCTGGATGCAGAGGCTGGTTGAGTTGTAGGTGAGGACAAGAGGAACCCTATCCCTGGGAGGATGGGGTAAGAACAGACTGCGTGAACTGGAAGAGATGCAGTTGAGGGCAGCCTTGATGGTGGAGGAAGGTAAGCCGCTTTCTTTGAAGAAGGAGGACATCTCCTTTGTTCTAGAGTGTGAAGCCTCATCTTGGAAGCAGATGTGGTGGAGACAGAGGAATTGAGAGAAGGTGATGGTGTTTTAACAAGTAGCAGGGTAGAACAAGGTATAGCCCAGGTAGCTGTGAGAGTCTGTGGGTTTGTAATAGACATCGGTAGGTAAGCTGTCTCCAGAGACAGAGACAGAGAGATCGAGAAAGGGGAGGAAGGTGCTTGAAATGAACCAGGTAAATTTGAGGGCAGGGTGGAAGTTGGAGGCAAAGTGGATGAAGTTGGCGAGTTCCGCGAGGGTGCAGGAAGCAGCACCAATGCAGCCATTGCTGTAGCATAGGAAAAGTGGGAAATTTGTCAGTAAACTTAAATCTGGCATTGGAGCTGTGCTTAGCCTCACAGTCATAGATATAAAGTGAGTAGAGCAGGGGGCCAAGCACACAGCCTCGTGGTGCAATTGTGCTGATGGTAATTATGGAGCAGATGTTGTTGCCAACCCGAACTGACTGAGATCTACAAGTGAGGAAATTGAGGATCAAGTTGTACAAGGAAGTGTAGCCCCCCCGGCCACCCTCAGGGTCGCTCGGCTCGCTGTCGTCTAGGGAAACAGCCCTCGGCCCCGCTAAACTGGGTAATAGTTTGTGTGGATGCTGTGTGATGTACCCCACCCCACCCAAATAACAGACAATACACCAGATACGATTAAATGATTTACAGTTTATAGATATTACTGGAACTATATAATTAATAGAAAATAAAATATAAAAGGAAAATGAAAGGTGCCACACTTATCAAAGTTCAATCTCTTCGTGCACAAACAGTTGGAGCTCAGGACCCTTCTTCTTCACCCTGCGACCCCTCGGACCACCTCGACTGGCCGCCTGGGACCAACAACGGTGGTCGACCAGACACTCCACACGAGTCCATCTCTGTCTCCTCGCCGAACGTCCCGCTCGGGGTCCGACCCCGTTAGCAGACATCACAGCACATCGTCCATCCTCTGTCTCGCTCTCCCGCCTTCTCCCCCAAAACCCCGCGCATACAGTATCTTCAAATACACCAAAACCATAACAACTATCCCAATTGGTTAATAATATATTTCTTATCACACTCTAAACCAGAACAAGCTGCTAGCGCAAACTTTCTCAGCGTTTAACACAACAAAGCCGCATTCCAACATAACAAAGACAGCATTTTAATTAGCCTCCGCAGTAACATAAAAGTCGAAACCCCCTTACACTCTCCCCCCACCAAATAAAGTCATGTCCTCATGACTTCTAAATAACTCGCCAACCAGTCCTGCAGACACACACACACACACACATACACAGATACACACAGTGACAGTGCTCCCCAAACAGTGGACCTTACTCCCGTCTCACGGGCGCTACATAGGCCAACCTATCTGGGAGCTTCTTAACCCTCTGAGACCTCCGTACCCCCTCACCTAAACCCAAAAGGCTCAGACACTACTAGGGATACCTTGGGCCTGCTTGCCATCTCCTCTCTCACTCAGGCCACCACTACAGCTCGGAGCCCCCTGTCTCATGTCCGGGGCCCCGCCTCTCCTCCTTCCTGATCCTGCCGTAACTCAGATTGCCCACAGCTAGCCTTCCCCACTACACCTGACTCAGCGGGAGAAGGGCCAAAGGTCTCTTCCTCAATCACGGGGAAGTTAGCGAAAGGCAGCATGAACCACATGTGCAGCACATCATCCTTCGAACCCATATCCTTCCTCCTTCCCTCGATCGGTAGCTGCTGTTTAAGTTTCTCCAAACTGAAACATTTAGCCTGGGCTACCCTTTCAGCCTCCTGCAGTCGAGACATCAGCTTCTTTGGGGACTCCTTCAACTCTTGCCACAGCCTCAGCAGTTCTGACTCAGGGTTCCCGGCCATCTCAATCTGGGACGCAGTTACCCCACCAGCTTCTTCCACCCTGACCTGAAAAGCAGCAGTTAAAGAATGTTCAGCCTCCGGTTGTTTCTTCCTGAGGACACCTTCCAGGCCAACTTTCGGTTTTTCCACTTCATTTAAACCCGCGATAGTCACCTTCAGGTTCCTTTCAAGCGTCCACCTCCCTTTTCCGAGATCTGTCCTCCATTTTCTCACCTCCTTGGGAGTGTAGTCAAACTCCCCTCCCTGGGCTCTCGGTTTTCTGTTGACCTTAGTCAGAACACTTCCTTGATCTTCCCCAACTTGTAAATCTTCCAATCTGTTCTGAATGGACATCTTGAGTTTCTGCTGATCCCTTCGAAGATTGGTCATTATTTCTTCTCGCTGGATTAATTCATCAGTACATGACCGCAGTGTGGTGCAAATCCCCTCTCTTCCCTGTGTCTCATTCAGATTGACGACCTGGGTTTCCATCCCCCGGTCTACCACCGTCTGTCCCAACACCAGGAAGTTCAACTGGTATGTCGGATCATTTTTCTCACATTACACCAAACTCCTCCGGCCAAAAACTCCTCCACATTTGACACGTCGCTTCAGTCGCCCGGGCTCAGCCACTGGCCTCGCCTCATAGTCCCCCCAGGCGAATCCAAGCTCTAGGCAGTCATCCACATACGCCAAAACTCCACACACCTTCACTTCCCCCATGGTCTTCCTCATGCCCCGCGGGAAGGATGCAGGGGCTCCGGATATGCCCCTGGGCATCTTTTCGGATCGGAAGAATCCTAGGGAACTAGTAACGGCCGTCTTCAGCTCAACAGCCGCACCCCTCAGGATCTGGCAACATCCACTCCTCAGATGCAGCACATTAAACCACGTCGCATCATCCACACACACTCTGCCTCCATCTTCCACGCCGCTAGGGTCCAGTTGCCGCGACCTCTCTCTCACTGAGGTGTCTTCAGCGGTCAACTCCCCTCCCTCGTGGTAGTTCGGAGCATCTACTAAGAGGGTCTCACCCTCAGCTACTTTCCCCAAGCCGTACCACCGCCGGGTCTCGTTTAAATTTGTTACTGGCTCAAGGCTGCTACACACGTCCTCAGAAGCAATTCGACACACTGGGTGCCCAGAAAATGCCTCCATGACTTCCAGGGTCATTAACTAATCATCGTCTTCTGGATAACCACTGCCACTAGTACCCAAAATCTCCGGTGCCCTTGCGGTTGTCAAGGATAAATGCTTCAGACACCGGTTGTAAAACGAACTGTACAACAACTTGATCTGTGCCCCGGGGTCGAGGATAGCTTTAGCATCGCTTCCCTCTATCCATAGCGACACCCTGGGGCATGGTCCCTCTAAGCCTTCAGGAATAGGGTCTTTTCCTTTCGGAAGTTCATTGGTACATTGTTGGGAACGTGCTCCCCCAGAGACCCCAAGCCGTTCCCCCACTGGACCTCCACTAAGTTTCCCGACACCTCTCTGATCAGCTGAACAACTGAAGGAGGGGCTGATCCCCTGAAATGATCCCCCTGGCACTGCAAGCAATTTAGCCGCCCTCCTAGCCAGAGAAGATACACTGAAAACTTTTCCCCCTCTTTCAAATAACTGACAGCTGTCACTACGGTGTAAGTGAACCTGACAGCTCTAACACCGTCACCAGCCCGCCTACTCAAACTTTCAACCAATCCCTGTCGCTCTCACTCAACCAAGCACTGCCACTCATCTAACAACTGAGAGATCCGCTCCACCCACATCTCACACATCTCCTCCCCTCTTGGGGTGGACACTATCCCAAATGCCAGACGGAGCCTGCCAGAGCTAGAACATTTATTCGCAGTCCCTACCTCCAAATCAGACCACTCTTTCCTCTCTCTCCCAAGTGCATGGACAGCCCCGAGTGCCACCTCCAACTCATCAATGCCAGCCTGAACTCGAACAAAGACCTCACCCACCATGCATACAGCAATCACCAGCAAATAACCCACAGAGACACACATTACAGATTTAAACAGGGCACCCACACAGCGTACCAGCAGACTCAATCCCGGACAAAGCCCACACAATGTAGCCCCCCCTGGCCACCCTCAGGGTCGCTCGGCTCGCTGTCGTCTAGGGAAACAGCCCTCGGCCCCGGCAAACTGGGTAATTAGTTTGTGTGGATGCTATGTGATGTACCCCACCCAAATTACAGACAATGCACCAGATACGATTAAATGATTAATAGTTTATAGATATTACTGGAACTATATAATTAAGAGAGAATAAAATATAAAAGGAAAATAAAAGGTGCCACACTTAGGAAAGTTCAACTTCTTCGTGCACAAACAGTTGGAGCTCAGGACCCTTCTTCTTCACCCTGCGACCCCTCGGACCACCTCGACCGGCTGCCTGGGATCAACAATGGTGGTCGACCAGACGCTCCACACGAGTCCGTCTCTGTCTCCTTGCCAAACGCCCTCCTCGGGGTCCGACCCCGTTAGCGGACATCACAGCACATCGTCCATCCTCTGTCTCGCTCTCCCGTCTTCTCCCCCAAAACCCCGCGCATACAGTATCTTCAAATACACCAAAAACATAATAACTATCCCAATTGGTTAATAACATATTTCTTATCACACTCTAAACTAAAACAAGCTGCTAGCGCAAACTTTCTCAGCGTTTAACACAACAAAGCCACATTCCCCAGATTAACATAACAAAGATGCCATTTTAATTAGCCTCCGCAGTAACATAAAAGTCAAAACCCCCTTACAGAAGTATTGAGAACTAGGTCTTGGAGTTTATTGATTAGTTTTGAGGAGATAAAAGAATTCAGTGTTGAGCTGTGTCAATGAAGTGTAACATGATATTCACTGAGCAGATGTTCTAGGGTTGAAAGAAGAGCCAATGAAATGGCACTTGTTGTTGACCTGTTGTAACAGAAATCAAACTGGAGCAGATCCAAGTTGCTTCTCAGGCAGGAGTTTGTATGCTTCATCACCAACCTCTCAAAGCACTTCATCACTGTGGATGTAAGTGCTACTGGGTGATAGTCATTGAGGCAGGTTACCATGCTCTTCTGAGGCACCAGTATAAATGAAACCTGCTTGAAGCAGCTGGGTACCTCAGACTGCGAAAGTGAGGGGTTAAAGATCTCAGTGAACACTCCAACCAATTGAGCAGCACTGATCTTCAGTACCCTGTCTGGGCCAATTGCTTTCCATGGGCTCACCTTCCTGTAAGATGCTCTCGTGCCAACTCCAAAGACTAAGCTCACAGGGTCGTTGGGGGACGTGCGAGTTTGCAGAAGTGTCTCCATGCTTCGATAGTCAAAGCATGAGAGGCATTGAGCTCATCTGGGAGTGAAGCCTTGTCGTCACCCGTGTTGCTGGGTTTCAGTTTGTAGGAGGTGATAGCTTTCAAGCCCTGCCAGCACAGCCGTCATTCATCCTTCAGTGATTCATGTTTAGTTCAGAATTACCACCACTTTGTATGTGAGATGGCTTTCTGGACGTCATACCTGGACCAGAACAGTGGTGGGGGCAGTGGCTTTACGAGGTTGTTAACTCAATTGGGCCTCTCCATTATGATCGGTTTAGTGTAAGCTGTGGTTTAAAGGGGCTCAGGCTGGATGCAGGGTTAACCAGTCCTGTGTTTGGAGCTGCTGCAGATTAATTGATGGAGCTCACAACAACTTGATACTTGACAACTGCAGCAGCATTATGGCCCACCATTACTCGGCTGAAGGTAAATCGTGTTGATGGACCTTTTACCCAATATTATCCACCCGAGCAGTGCTTTCTCCATTGAGAAAAAAAAAATCTGCTCAAGCCTCTGTAGAGGGCTTCCTTCAATACTTGGAGAATTTGAAATAATCTTCTAAACATTTTTATAACATATTAAGTGGTTAGCTTAGATAATGTGATTTGTAAATCCCAATAATTTCTTCACATGATGAAGGAAATAGACCAAAGCCATTAGTTTTAGATGGGGTTAATATATTCAATGCTTGCAGCCAGTACTTAAATGTCCTCAGAATGTGGGCTTGTAAAACTAAACCTGCAAAGTGCTCAATTGTCAAACCACAATATCATAGATTGCTTCTTAGAACCCAGCTAGCTTGCTGCATGTAATTCATTATTGAAGAAGCTAACTTAGGTCACCAATCCAGTATTATCCCTATTGCCTAGAAAATGTCCCTCTTTAGACCATAAAACCATAAGGTATAGGAGCAGAATTAGGCCATTTGGCCCATCGAGTCTGTTCCACCATTCAATTATGGCTGATTTTTTTTCTTTCAACTCCATAATACTGCCTTCTCCGTATAACCTTTGATGTCCTTACTAATCATGCACCGGAACCTATCAACCTCCACTTTAAATATACTCAATTGCTTGGCCTCTACAGCCGTCTGTGGCTATGAATTCCACAGTTTCACCACCTGGCTAAAGAAATTCCTCTTCATGTCTGCTGTAAAGGGACCTGAGGCTCTACCTTCTGATCCTAGACTCTGCTGTGGGGAAAAGCAGGTGTCTGTAAGACTTACTTAGCGTGAATGCATTGATGGACTGATATTTTCATGGTACCCTTCTGGCCTCAGGATATCCCAAAGCTTTTCAGTCACAACATTCATCTTTTGACGTGAGAAGTAGCAAACACAACAATAACAAGATTTCACTACATGTTTCACTGGACATGATCTAATCAGGAACTAATGAGGATGTGCAGAACACAATATGGTGGCAAGGCTACCTTTTGGAATGTGGCAGCTCAGAGCATGGGCTGGGACAGAGAGACTGGCTGAAGAAATTCCTCCTTGTCAATACACCCTAAATTGCTTCTTACAAGTGCTAATAGAATGGGGCTTTATTGCCCGTTAGGGGCTGTGCATCAGTCCTCGTCTCTCTTTCATCTCTCAATGTTTGTTCTAATTCATACTGACAGCCATCACGATTCAGGGGAAATAATTTCTCCCTACTTGTTAAATCAAGGGTACAATATTTGGTGTCTTATGATCAGTTTAGGTCACCCTACTTTAGGCAAGATGTCATTAAGCTCGAAAGAGTGCAGAGGAGATTTATAAGGATATTGCTGGGGCTCGAGGGACTGAATTATGGAGAGAGGTTGAGGAGCTGGAACATTTTTCATTAGAATGGTAGGAGAATGAGGTATGATCTTGTAAAGATGTATAAAATCATAGACTTTTTCCCCCAGGGTTGGTAAGGAAGGCAAGTGCAATGCTAGCATGCATTTTGAGAGGACGAGAATATAAGACAAGGTTGTGATGCTGAGACTTTATAAAGCATTGGTCAGACTGTACTGGGAATATTTTGAACAGTTTTGGGCCCCTTATCGATGAAAAGATGCAGTAACATTGGAAGGAGTCCAGAGAAGGTTTACGAGAATGATTCTGGGAATGAAAGGATTAATGTATGAGGAGTGTTTGATGGCTCTGGGACTGTACTCACTGGAATTTAGCAGAAGGAGGGGGATCCCATCGAATCCTATTGAACTGTCTAGATAGAATACATGTGAGAGAATGGTGAGTCTAGGACCAGAGGGAACAGCCTCAGAATCGAAAGATGTCCATTTAGAACTGAGATGAGGAGGAATTTCTTTAACCAGAGGGTGGTGAATCTATGGAATTCATTGCCACAGATGGCTTTGGGGGTCAGGACATTGGATATATTTGAAGCAGAGGTTGATAGGTTCTTGGTTAGTCAGGGCACCAAAGGTTATTGGGAGAAGGCAGGAGAATGGGGTTGAGAGAGATAATATATCAGCCGTGATAGAATGATGGAGAAGACTTGATGGGCCGAGTAGCCTAAATCTGCCTCTGTGTCTTATAATCTTATAGTTTATGCTATAATGTGAAATACAAAATGTAAAATTTTAAGACAAAATTGTGTTAGTCTGGAATGTGGGTATGTTTTGAGAAAGTATACGGAAACCAGTCCACACATTTTGAGAACTTGGAGCGAGTACCAGCCTACAGCCCTGAGAGCAGGTAATGGTGGAAAATATGCTTGTCTGGGAAAGTATTGGGTAAAAGTTATGGTAAACTTTTAATAGGTATAAAAAGGGGCAATTTTTTGTGTAAGGATGAATCTTCTCTTAGGCTGGTCACAACTAGTGCTAAGAACTGGAGATAGAGACAAGGACAGTGCGAGGGGGAGAGAGAGAGAAACAGAGAGAGAGAGAGAGAGAGAGAGAGAGAGAGAGAGAGAGAGAGAGACTGGAAAAGCTGTCAGAATGCGTGCAGTTCCCTCTGGCACTATGTTGTGTAGTATGGCTTAGTGATTGGTTGATAAGCATTATTTTGTCTCCTTTACTACCATTTTTCTTTCTGTATTCTATTATTTATACAACTCCAATAATGTAATTTTTTAATAACCGTTAACACGTGTTCATTGCTCCCTTTGTGGATATCTCTTGCTGTTGAATCAGAAAAGAAAATGCCCTCTGTTCTTCTCTCCAAATGGGACAAAAATATTCCTTTTTGCCTTAATTCTCTGCTTTCAATCCCTTAGTCAATTACATAGAAAATTAGCACTGGTCACTTTGATCCTGAATGTTTTCTATTTGGTTGCACTTAGTCAAATTCCCTTTGAATTCAAATTTATATAATGCATTACCTTCATCAATACTTCTGCTACTTCATCAAATGATTCAATCAGCTTCGTCAGACTAAGTGATTTGCTTTTAACAAATGTAGACCGAAACATCCAGCGTAAAATGAAACAAGTGGGAGTCAGAATCAGATTTGCTGTCACTGACTTGTATGATGTGAAATTTATTGCTCTGCAGCAGCAGTACAGTGACAAGACACAACAACTTGGTGTAAATTACAAAAATAAATAAATAATGCAAACAAAGGAAATATGAGGTTGTGCTCAAGGGTTTTTGGACCATTCAGTAATATGATGGTGGAGAGAAAGAAGCTACCTCTGAAGCACTGAGGTTGGTCTTCAGGCCCCTGTAGTACTGCCTGCGTCATTCGAGTGGGGTAGGATGTGAGGGTGGACTTGCTTCATGGAGAACGCCTGTGCGTGACTTTGTTTAACATAGGGAAGTGATGTGCAGGCAGCCTCCACTCTTCAGGGTCACCTGGTATCGAGTGCAAGACAACAGAGGACCTTTCACTGCTGCTGCCTTTCCTCTGCCTTCACTGCAATTCTGATGCATCATTATCTTCCAAAACCTTCAACTTTGAGGTCTTAGTTAGACTGCAGTTTGTCTGGAACTTTCCCTTTGGCCTTACCATGATGGGAGACTACCAGAAGCTAAACTCCAGATGCCATTGCTGTTGGAAACTCAGGAGCTCACAAGCTTCTCCACTGTGAGAAGTTGATGATCCTCAGAGAAGAGGTTCCTCTACCTCCTCCCCAATGCTAACAACGAGAAAAGGGCTTTTCCCAGATCTTTGAAATCCTGGGATGATTCAAGTTCAACTTCAGCTTGTTGTCTTTCAATTTTATGCATGTAAACCACCAAATGAAACAACATTCCTCTAGACCAAGGTGCACAACGGAGTACATATAACTCAGACACGTTACACATAAAGTAATATTACCTCAGATAAATTAACAAACAATAAGGTGCATTTACATTACAAGTTAAAAGGTAATGGACCCCCCTCTATTCCAAGGCTGTGTCCTCTTGTCCTAGACTTTCCCACCATGGGAAACATCCTTTCCCCATCTACTCTGTCTAGGCCTTTCAACATTTGAAAGGTTTCAATGAAATCCCCCCCCTCATCCTTCTAAATTCCAGCGAGTATAGACCCAAGGCAATCAAACGTCTCTCATATGATAACCCTTTCATTCCTGGAATCACCCTTGTGAACCTCCTCTGAACCCTCTCCAATGCCAGCACATCTTTTTATTAGATGAGGAGCCCAAAACTGTTCACAATACTCAAGGTGAGTATTGTGCCTTATAAAGCCTCAGCATCACATCCCTGCTCTTGCATTCTAGACCTCTTGAAATGAATTCTAACATGGCATTTGCCTTCCTCACCACCAACTCGACCAACAAGTTAACCTTTAGGGAGTTCTGCACAAGGACTCCCAAGTCCCTCTGCATCTCAGATTTCTGGATTTTCTCCCCATTTAGAAAATAAGTCTGCATATTTATTTCTATTACCAAAGTGCATAACCATGCATTTTCCGACATTATATTTCATTTGCCACTTTCTTGCCCATTCTCCTGATCTGTCTGAGCCCTTTTGCATTCTGCCTGTTTCCTCAACGCTACCTGTCCCTCCACCAATCTTCGTATCATCTGCAAACATGGCAACAAAGCCATCTATTTCATCAGCTAAGTCATTGCTATATAGCATAAAAAAGCAGTCCCAACACCGACCCCTGCGGAACACCACTAGTCACTGGCAGCCAATCAGAAAAGGATCCTTTAATTCCCACTCACTGCCTCCTACCAATCAGCCAATGCTCTAACAATGCCAGTAACTTTCCTGTAGTACCATGGGCTCTTAACTTGGCTAGCAGCCTCATGTGTGGCACCTCGTCAAAGGCCTTCTGAAAGTCCAAGTACACAACATAAACTGCTTCCCCTTTATCTATCCCACTTGTAATCTCCTCAAAGAATTCCAACAGGCTCATCTGGCAAGATTTTCCCTTAAGCAAACTATGTTGACTTTGTCCTATCTTGTCCTGTGTCATCAAGTACTCCATCACCTCATCCTTAACAATTGACTCTGACATCTTCCCAATGACTGAGATCAGGCTAACTGGTCTATAACTTCCTTTCTTCTGCCTTCCTCCTTTCTTAAAGAGTAGAGTGACATTTGCAATTTTCCAGTCCTGTGGCACCATGCCAGAGTCCAATGATTTTTGAAAGATCATTACTAATGCCTCCACAATCTCTACCACTACACCTTTCAGAACCTGAGGGTGCAATTTGCCTGGTCTGGGTGAGCTTAGGCAATTTACAGCTACAAACCTACTAACCACTACATCTTTGGACTGTGGGAGCAAACTGACACACCCAAACAAAATCCATGTGCTCATGGGAAGAACGTACAGGCTTCCTTCAGAGGACACCAGAACTGAAGTCTGAACTCCAGTCCTCCAAGCTGTAATGATTGTTACACTAACCACCATGCTACCATGGCAGTTAATGACAAGAATTTATGTCCATAAGAAGTCCTAAATCTATTGAAAGCAACTGAGTTCTTTTTAAGACCACAAGACCATAAGATATAGGAGCAGAATTAGGCCATTTGGCCCATTGAGTCTGCTCCACCATTTCATCATGGTTAATCTATTTTCCCTCTCAGCCCTAATCTCCTACCTTCTCTCCATATCCTTTCATGCCCTGACTAGCCAAGAATCTCGGGATTACTGCCTATGCCACGTGACAGTGAGTATAGGAATAGAGTGAGGTGGAGGATAAACGTGTAGTTGAGGGATTGGAGCAGGAGGCAGGGATTCATATTTCTGGATCATTGGGACCTCTTTTGGTACAGGCGTGACCTGTACAAAAAGGACGGGTTGCACTTGAATCCCAGGGGGACCAATATCCTGGCAGGGAGGTTTGCTAAGGCTATTGGAGATAGTTTAAACTAGAACTGCCTGGGGATGGGAACCAAACTGAAGAGATGGAAGAAGGGGAGGTTGGCTCACAAATAGAGAAAGCTTGTAGACAGTGTGAGAAGGAGGATAGACAGGTAATAGAGAAGGGACGCACTCAGACAGATGGTTTGAGATGTGTCTATTTTAATGCAAGGAGAATTATTACCAAAGCGGATGAGCTTAGAGCGTGGATCAGTACTTGGAGCTGTGATGTTCTGGCAATTACAGAGACTTGGATAGTTAGGGGCAGGAATAGTTACTTCAAGTGCCAAGCTTTAGATGTTTCAGAAAGGACAAGGAGGGAGGCAAATGAGGTGGGGGCATGGCACTGCTGATCAAAGATAGTAGCATGGCTGCAGAAAAGGAGAAAGTCATTGAGGGATTGTCTACTGAATCTCTGTGGGTAGAAGTTAGGAACAGGAAGAGGTCAATAATTCACCTGTTTTTTTTATAGACCATGCAATAGTAACAGGGACATCGAGGAGCAGATAGGGAGACAGATTCTGGAAAGGTATAAAGGTTGTTGTGGTGGGAGATTTTAATTTCCCAAATATTGATTGGCATGTCCCTAGAGCAAGGAGTTTAGATGGGGTGGAACCATGGTGTACAAAGGCTGTTGTGAATCTAGTCAAGAAGAAAAGAAAAGCTTAGGAAAGATTCAAAAACTAGGTAATGATAGAGATCTAGAAGATTATAAGGCTTGCAGAAAAGAGCTTAATAATGAAATTAGGAGAGCCAGAAGGGGCCATGAGAAGGCCTTGGCAGACAGGATTAAGGAAAACCCCAAGACATTCTACAAGTATGTGAAGAGCAAGAGGATAAGACGTGAGAGAATAGGACCAACTGACAGTGGAAAAATGTGTATGGAACCGGAGGAGATAGGAGGGGTATTTAATGAACACTTTTCTTCAGGATTCACTACCGAAAAGGATCTTGGCGATTGTAGGGATGACTTACAGTGGATTGAAAAGCTTGAGCCTATAGATATTAAGAAAGAGGATGTGCTGAAGCTTTTGAAAAGCATCAAGTTGGATAAGTCACCGGGACTGGACGGGATGTACCCCAGGCTACTGTGGGAGGTGAGGGAGGAGATCGCTGAGCCTCTGGCAATGATCTTTGCATCATCAATAGGGACAGGAGAGGTTCCAGAGGAGGATTGGGGGGTTGCGGCTGTTGTTCCCTTATTCAAGAAAGAGAGTAGAGATAGCCCAGGAAATTATAGATCAGTGAGTCTTACTTCAGTGGTTGGCAAGTTGGTGGAAAAGATCCTGAGAGTCAGGACTTATGAATATTTGGAAAGGAATAATATGATTAGGAATAATCAGCATGGCTTTGTCAAAAGCAGGTCGTGCCTTACGAACCTGATTGAATTCTTTGAGGATGTGACTAAACATATTGATGAAGGTAGAGCAGTAGATGTAGTGCATATGGATTTCAGCAAAGCATTTGACAAGGTACCCCATCCAAGGTTTATTGAGAAAGTAAGGAAGCATGGGATCCAAGGAGACATTGCTTTGTGGATTCAGAATTGACTTGCCCACAGAAGGCAAAGAGTGGTTGTAGATGGGTCATATTCTGCATGAAAGCCGGAAACCAGTGCTGTGCCTCAGAGATCTGTTCTGGGACCCCTACTCTTTGTGATATTTATAAATGACCAGGATGAGGAAGTGGAAGGATGTGTTAGTAAATTTGCCGATGACACAAAGGTTGGGGGTATTGTGGATAGTGTGGAGGGCTGTCAGAGGTTACAGCAGGACATTGATAAGATGCAAAACTGGGCTGAGAAGTGGTAGATGGAGTTCAACCCAGATAAGTGTGAGGTGGTTCATTTTGGTAGGTCAAATATGATGACAGAATATAGTATTAATGGCAAGACTCTTGGCAGTGTGGAGGATCAGAGGGATCTTGGGGTCCCAGTCCATGGGACACTCAAAGCTGCTACGCAGGTTGATACTGTGGTTAAGAAGGCATACAGTGCATTGGCCTTCATCAACCGTGGATTGAGCTTAGGAGCCGAGAGGTAATGTTGCAGCTACATAGGACCCTGGTCAGACCCCATGTGGAGTACTGTGCTCAGTTCTGGTCCCCTCATTACAGGAATGATTTGGAAACTATGGAAAGGATGCAGAGGTGATTTGCAAGGTTTTTGCCTGGATTAGGGAGCATTCCTTATGAGTATAGGTTGAGTGAATGCTGCTTTTTCTCCTTGGAGCAACAGAGGATGAGAGGTGACCTGATAGAGGTGTACAAGATGATGAGAGGCATTGATCATTTGGTTAGTCAGAGACTTTTTCCTAGGGCTGAAATGGCTAACACGAGAGGGCACAGTTTTAAGGTGCTGGGGAGTAGGTACAGAGGAGATGTCAGGGGTAAGTTTTTCATGTAGAGAGTGGTCAGTGTGTGGAATGGGCTGCCTGCGACAGTGGTGGAGGCGGATATGATAGGATCTTGTAAGAGACTCCTGAAAAGGTACATGGAGCTTAGAAAAATAGAGGGCTCTATGTAACCCTAGGTAATTTCTAAAGTAAGGATGTATTTGGCACAGCTTTCTCAGCCAAAGGGCCTGTATTGTGCTGTAGGTTTTCTATGTTTCTATTCTAATCTATCAACCTCTGCCTCCACAGACGCAACACCCTCTGGTTATAGAAATTACTCCTGGTCTCCATTGTAAAAAGACAGCCCTCTATTCTGTGACTGTTTAACTCGTCTGTCCGATATTTAGTACTGATTTACTGTATTAATTATTATAATATTGTTTTTATTCTCTTTTTTTGTATTTGCACAATTTGTCGCCTTTTTCACATTGGTTGCTTGTCTTTGTATGTAGATTTTCATTGATCCAATTCTTCTCCTTGGTATTTACTATGAATGTCAGTAAGAACATTAATCTCAAAGTATTTGGTGACATATATGCACTTTGATAATAAATTTACTTTGAACTTGGAAAGTTGCCATTGATTTATCTGGTCCGATGCATGAATTGAGATTGGAATGTACATGATCCAATTCTGACTGCCATCTAGTGGACTGGAGGAGATCAGTTGACAATTGGACCATCTCCCTTGTTGTGGCTTGTGCTCCAATTCAGTCCTTCATGAAGAATCATTTCATATAAAACTATCTGCCAATTTCCTCAAGAAATAATGTGAGGTTGAGGGCGGGGCAGAGAAATAAAAGGAGACAGTGTCTTGGGAAAAAAACTGCGAAGAACACAGCGTGTCTGAACAGTAAAGCAATGCTGGCTATGAATTATTCTAAAATATCAAGCATTATATGTTACACTAAGACTCATGTAGCGTTCAAATAACGTCAACCTTCTCAAAGGCTTGTCTCCCATCAAAAGAAATGCTGTCGATGTTTTACTTATTTTTTTCATGTTATAGGTCTTAAATGTCTGCCTAGCTTTTTCTGTTAATGTTTCACAAAATCTTCTGTACATTACTGTAAAATTAATGCATGTCATTAATTTCCATTTACTAAATTTGTAATTAAAAACTGTCAAAATCCTACTTCATCATTGCAATGTTCCAGCGACATAAAGATAAAAGATCCTGAGAACTGATCCATTCTCCCTGGAAGCAAGAAATAATTGGTTAATTCTGAGGAGACTTAGACTACAGCACAAGACGTAGACATCAAGTGAACAATATGAACTCCTGATTGAGGCCTGCAATAAGTGTATGCAAATTTGGTGGTCTAATTAGCTGTCTCAAGGCATCACTGTATTATGGGTAGCTTGCATGGAACAATGTGAATCCCAATCTGCCTTCCCAATCACAATGCAACCCTGAGTGATTGTTATCTGTTAACATTAATTAAGAAAATGACAGAACAATTAGATCTCTGCTCACAGTACAAAGATTTTTTTGTTTAAACTTGCCTTGGACAGATAGATTGAAGAGCTGAGTTTTGAAATGATCGATAAAATCAAAAGCTGCTGAATGCAGTTCCTGAATTTCTGGAGGGATAATAAACGTGGTAATATGTTGTGAAATTGTTCTTGTTTAGTTGCATGGTATTTCACAAGTTGTTTAAAAATCAAAACACTACATTTGCAGGAAATCTGAAATAAAAGAAAGTTTTGGAAAGAAATACTGATAAATTTGTTTATTATTATCACATGTACTGAATTACAGTAAAAAAAGTGATACTTTTGCATGCCATCCATAAAGCTAATTTCTTATAACGATGAGTTGGGGTACTGCAATAGTTAACAACAACAAAATGCAGAATAAAGTGCAACAGCTACAGAGAAAGTGCAGTCCAGGTATGGTGTGAGGCCACAATGAGGTAGACTGTTAGGTAAAGACTCCTTCTTACCACACTAGGGGACCATTCAATAGTGTGATAGAAGCTGTCATTGAATGTGGAGATACATGCTTTCAGGCTTTTGTATCTTCAGTCCAATGATACGTTTAGATTTGGATTTAGATTTATTTATTATTTACATGTACATAAAACATGTAGTGGAATGCATCCTTTGTGTCAATGATGAACACGTGTTCTGGAGACAGCCAACAAGTATCATCACATGTTCTGGCGGCAATGTTCCCAGAACAAAGCACAGTTAACGTACAGCAAACAACAACAACAAAACAAGCCTCTTTCTCTCTCTCTCTCACACACACACACACACACACACACACACATACACACACACACACACACACACACACACACACACACACACACACACACACACACAAACACACACACACACACACACACATACGCTAATAAACCAGGCCTTCAACCTCCAAACCATGGGCTGTCTCTCTCACAGATATCAGGGCTCTGACTACCGAAGGGGGTAGGAATCTTCAATTATGGCGGCTGCTTTACCATAAGACCATATGATATAGGAGCAGAATTAGGCCATTTGGCCCATCGAGTCCGCTCCATCATTTCATCATGGCTGATCCATTTTTCCTCCCAGCCCCAATCTCCTGTCTTTTCAATGTATCCCTTCAAGCCCTGACCAATCAAGAAACTGTCAACTTCTGCCTTAAATATACGTATAGATTTGGATTCCACAGCTGCGTGTGGCAACTAATTTCACAGATTCCTCCTCATCTCAGCTGCAAAAGGACGCCCCTCTATTCTGAGGCTGTGTCCTCCAGTCTGAGACTTCTCTACCATAGGAAATATCCTCTCCACATCTGCTCTATCAAGGCCTTTCACCATTTGATAGGTTTCAATGAGGTCACCCCTCGTTCTTCTGAATTCTAGTGAATACTGGCCCAGAGCCATCAAAAATTCTTCATAAGACAAGCCGTTCAATCCTGGAATCATTTTCATGAACCTTTTTTGAATCCTCTCCAGTGTTAGCACATCCATTCTATGAAAAGGGGCCCAAAACTGGTCACAATACTCCAATAAGTCCTCACCAGTACCTTATAAAGTCTTAGCATTTGCCTTCCTCACCACAGACTCAATCTGCAAATTAACCTTTAGGAAATCCTACACAAGGACACTCAAGTCCATTTGCACATCAGATTTTTGAATTTTCGCTCCACTTAGAAAATAGTCAACCCTTTTATTTCTTCTACCTAAGTGTATGACCATACAGTTCCCGACACTGTTTTCCATCTGCCACTTCTTTGCCTATTCTCCTAATCTGTCCAAGTCTTTCTGTATCCTCTCTACTTCCTCAAAACTACCTGTCCCTGCACCTATCTTTGTATGATCTGCAAACTTGCAAGTAAGCCATCAATTCTGTTGTCCAAGCCATTGACATATAAAGTAAAGTAACATAAAAAAACAGTAGTTTCAACACAAACCTGTGGAACATCATTGGTCACTGGCAGCCAACCAGAAAAAGTTCATTTTTTCCACATTCTTTTGCTCCTGCCAATCAGCCACTGCTTTATCCATACTAGAATCTTTTCAGTTAAACCATGTATCCAAGCACAACATCAACCAATACTCCTATATCTATCCTGCTTGTTATTTCTTCAAAGCATTCCAACAGATTTGTCAATCAAGGTTTTCCCTTAAGGAAACCATGCTGATTACAGCCTATTTCATCATGTGCCTCCAAGTACCCCAAAACCACATCCTTAACAATCAACTCCAACACCTTCCCAACTACTCAGGTGAGACTAACTAACGGATAATTTCCTTTCTTCTGCCTCTCTCCCTTCTTGAAGAGTGGAGTGACATTTGCAATGTTCCAGTCTTCTGGAGCCATTCCAGAATCTGGTGGTTCTTGAATGATTACTAGTGCCTCCACAATTTCTTCAGCCACCTCTTTCAGAACCCTGGGGTATATACCATCTGATTCAGGTGACTTACCTACCTTCAGACCTTTCAGTTTCCCAAGAACCTTCTCCCTAGTAATGGTAACTTCACGTACTTCTGACTTCTGACACTCTGGAACTTCTACCAAGCTGCTAGTGTCTTCTACAGTGAAGACTGATGTAAAATACTTATTCAGTTCATCCACCATTTCCTTCTCCTCCATTACTACCTCTCCAGCATCGTTTTCCAGTGGTTCAATATTCACTCTCTTCTTTATGTTACACTTTATATATCTAAAAAAACTTCTGGTATGCCCTTTAATATTATTGGCTAGTTTACTTTTTTATTTTCTATCCATTCTTTCTTTATAACTTTTTTAGTTGCCCTATTATTTTTTAAAAATTTCCCAATCCTCTAACTTCCTAACAACCTTTGCTCTATTATCTGCCCTATCTTTGGCTTTTATGTTGGCATTGACTTCCCTTGTTAATCATGGTTGTGTCATCTTGTCTTTAGAATACTTCCTCCACTTTGGAATGTATATATCTTGTGCCTTCTGAATTGCTTCCAGAAATTCCAGCCATTGCTGCTCTGCCGTCATCCCTGCCAATATTCTTTTCCAATGCATTTTGGCCAACTCCTTTCTTTTGCCTCTTTAATTCTCTTTACTCCACTGTAATACTGATACACCTGACTTTAGTTTTCCCTGCTCAAATTTCAGAGTGAATTCAATCATATACTGATCACTTGCCCTGAAGGATTCTTTTATCTTAAGCTCTCTAATCAACTCCCATTCACTGCACAACACCCAAACCAGAATAGCTGATCCTTCGTGGGCTCAACTGCAAGCTGCTCTCAAAAGCCATCTCATAGGCATTCTAGAAATTCCACTCTTGGGATCCAGCACAAACTTGACCTTCACAATCTACCTGCATACTGAAATCCCCCATGACTATTGCTCTTTCTGCATGCATTTTCCATTTACCATTGCAATTTGGTGACCACATCCTTACTAATGTTTGGGGGTTTATCTATAACTCCCATCCAGGTCTTTTTATCCTTGCAGCTCCTTAGCTCTATCTACAATGATTCAACACCTTCTGAACCTATGTCACCTCTTTCTAATGATTTGATTTCATTTTTACCAACAGAGCCACACCACTTTCTCCGCCAACCTGCCTCTCCTTTCGATACAATGTGTCCCTTGGATATAAGCACCCATCTTCTTTTAGCCATGATTCAGTGACGCCCACAACATCATACAATCCAACTCTGCTTCAAGTTCATCTACTTTATTCCGTATACCGTACGTATTCAAATATAACATCATCAATCTTATATTTACCAGTTTTGATTTTGTCTGATTTTACATTGCAACTCATCCTGTTGACTGAAATTTTGCCCTATCATTAGCCTTTTCTGACTAGCAGTCTCACTACACAATGTCTTTATTTGTTAACCAACTACCTTATCCTGAACACTATCATTCTGGTTCGCATCCCCTTGCCAAATTAGTTCAAACCTCCCAAACAACTCTAGGATACTGGATGAAGGATATTGGACACCATCTGGTTCGGGTGTAACCGATCTGTTTTGTACAGGTTATCACTTCCCCAGAAATCTGACCCTCTGACCCCTGCACCAATTCCTCAACCACATCATTCCATGTAGCATGACACAGGCAGCAATTTGGAGATTACCACCCTGGCGATCCTGTTTTTCAGCTTTCTATCTAGCTCCTAGGCCGGCTGGTGGCTCAGTGACATCTGCGCCGGACTCTAGAGCGAAGGTTCCCGAGTTCGAATCCAGTCGGGCCACTCCCGGGCACACCTTCCATCCATGCCTGGTTGAGTGTCAAGCTTGCAACTTGGCCTCATGAAAAAAAAGACTGCACTGTGAGAAGGACGTGGGGGACTTTCCTCCAAGACAACCACTTGAAAAAGTGGTCACCGAGGTTCTGATGGAGTATGGCACATAAAAATAATCTAGCTCCTTAACATCACCTCTTCAGGAGCTCCTCTACTTTTCTACCTATGTCATTGGTGCCAGTATGCACCAAGACTTCTGGCTACTCACCCTTGCCATTGAGAATGCCATGGACATTATCTGGGACACCAGGGAGGCAACACACCATCCAGATATCTCTATCACACCCACAGAATATTGACTCTGTTTCTGACGAGGAATCTCCAATCAACACTGCAGAACTCTTCACCTCACTGCTCTTCTGAGCCACAGGACCAGACTCAATGCCAGAGAGCCAGTCACTGTGGCTCCTGCTGGTAAGTTCTTCCCCCTAACAGTATCTAACGTTGTATACCTATTATTGAGGGGAATGGCCACATGACTACTCTACATTGGCTGTACATGTCCCCTCCTTCTGACACTCACCCAGTTATCTGTTTCCTGCAACCTAGAGGTAACTACCTCTCTGTAACTCCTGTCTATCAGCTAATTCTCCCGTACGAATCGAAGATCATTGAGCTGCAGTTCCAGTTCTGAGGAGCTACAGCTTGATGCACCTGGTGCAGATGTGTTTATCCGGGAGAATGAAGATATCCTAGACTTCCTACATCCCGCACACACAGTACAAAACACTGCCCCTAGAACCATTCTCACTACACCACCGTGCCCTAACTGATGAGGAATGAACAAATAAGAACAAAAAGAGAGAAACTTACTAAATATTTTACATCAGCAAGCCTGATGAACCAAAGCCACTCTGAACACTGGCACGCTCACAACAGCGACCGCTCCAACAATGGCCGCTCCGCTGGCACTTGCGTTATTTTTATTCGCCCTTTTTAATGAATCCTCTCATTGATTGGTCACAGCCTGTCTCAGAGAAACTGCTGTGAATCTCTGCCTTTTAAATCTTTATCGTGGACCTGTTTGAAAGGTAGCTCTTTTTACGCACTCCCTCTTGTTGATTGGTTGCTACCCATCTATCGAAGCAGTGAGAGTATGGACAGTCTGTGGGTGGCAAGGCTGCTTCCTATGATGTGCTGAACTCTATTCACAGCTCCATGTAGTTTCAGGCAGTTTTCCAAACACAGTATGTCAGACAGCACAGGTGGAAGGAAAAGCAGACATAATGTTTCAGGTCAAAGATACTTCATGAGAACCTGCAGAACAGAAAATAAGGCAGTATCAAGCTTTTGGGATGGGTGGAGAGATCACTGCTCTTGGCCCAAGATGGTGAATGTTTATTCCTTTCCTGCTGAGTTTCTCCAGCATTTTGTGTGTGTTGTTATCATGAGATCAGGTCTGCTATGGTGATGTGCTGTTGTTAAGGCTGCCAGGTTGGTAGATTAATGAAGGGAGTCAGTGTCAGACATACAGCATGAAAAGAGGCCTTTTGACACCAAGACCAGTTCAACAATGAATTACAGTTTTTACTAATCCAACTTTGATCCACTTGCATCAATTACCTGAAGATTCTACATTATGAGAGGATTTACAGAAGCCAATTAACCTGTTTATTAACTTGCACATCTTGGTGACATGTGAGGAAACTGGAGCCCCCAGAAGAAACACTGGCAGTCAAATGGAGAGTATGCTCGCTCTACCCAGACAAGACCCAAGGCCAGGATTGAACTCATGTGGCTGACACTCTGACTCAGTAGTTCGATTTGCAGTGCAGCCATGCTGGCCTGGAAGTCAAAGAAAGAATATACAAAAGAACAGGTCAAAGCTGGAGAAAATGTTTTGTGAATTGGTATGTAACAGTGGAAAGAGGGCAGGGTAGTGTAGCATTTAGAATAATGCTTTACAGTGCAATGAGCATTGACTGAGTTCAGAATCAGAATTAGGTTTAATATCACTGGCACCCTGACGTAGCTATCGCTACCTGATGGTTGAACTATTCCTGAACTTGGCGTGGGACTCAAGGCTCCTGTACCTCCTTCCCAATGGTAGAAGCAAGGAGAGAGCATGGTTTGGATGGTGGGGGTCCTTGATGATGGATGCTGCTTTCTTGCAAAATACGAGAAATTGTGACACAATTACAACATTTAAAAGTAATTTGGAAAGGTATCTAAATAAGGAAGGCAAGATGTGATATGGATCTAATATAGAGAAATAGGATAAGCATGGATAGTTACCACAGTCAGCATGATGAGTGAGGCTGAAGGAGGCCATCTGTGAAGTGTACAATTATGCTTAACTCACTGAGTATTTTCAGCATTTTCTGTCTTCAGATTTTCAGCATATTGTGCAGAAAGGTCTCATCCCCTCATTTTCATTAAGTTCAACTTGTTACAAAATTAAGGCACTTCTTCCCCTTTCTCTTTCCTAAGACATAAGGCTTTCCTTAATACCTACCGTTTGATGGAGACTCTGGTCACTGGTTCAAACAGGCCCTCAAACATTAACTGAATTGTTTCCTGGACATTTCAATGTATATGCAGTGTGCACAAAGTAAAAACACAAAATACTGGAAACACTTAGCAGGCCTGGCAGCATTTGTGGGAAAAGAAACACAGTTAATGTTTCAGATTGAGTACTTTCACACATAAGCTGACTGACTTGGTGAGTGTTTCCAGCATTTTCTGCTTTTATTTCAGATTTTCAGAACTTGCAGTTTTCTCTTTATTTTCATAAAGCCCTCCTCACTATTGAGCATATTTACAAGACGCAATACCAGAAGAAAGATATCATCAAGGACGTCTACCATCCAGGCCATCTTCTCCACTCACTGAAGGAGCCTTAAATCCCACATCTAGTTCAGCAACTGTTGTTATCCTTCAACAATCTGGCTCCTGAACCTGCCCAGATAATTTCACTCACCTCAACACTGAACAGGTTCCACTAGCTATGGATTCATTTTCGAGGACTCTACAAAATGTTCTCAGGATTCTTTATTTTACTTATTTATCACTTGTATTATTTTGTGTTTGCACAGTGTGTCCACATTTGAACAATGATTGTTTGCCAGTCTTCATTAGATACATTTAAAGTGAGAGAAATGTTATACAATATACATCCTGAAGTTCTTTTCCTTCACAAACATCCATGAAAACAGAGGAGTGCCCCAAAGAATGAATGACAGTTAAATGTTAGAACCCCAGAGCCCTCCCCAGCTCCCCCTCCCACACATAAGCAGCAGCAAGGCAACAATCTCCACTCCCCAACAGCAAATAAGCACCCTCTACTGAGCACTCAAGCCTGCATCAATAAAGACAGACTTGCAGTACCCCAAAGACTGCTCGTTCACCCGGTATTCAACATACTGCAGGCTGGCTCTTTCACTAATAAGGGAGCAAAGGTGTTCCCATTTCACAGCGAGAGGGGAGACATAACAAAGAAACTCGCTGATTTATGCTGTTAAAAGTCTGTTGCATCACTTCTTCTGAGCTCTGTGCCCAAAGACCTCAAGTCTCTGAGCACACAACCAATTCGCTGCTTTCGATCTTCCATCTCCAATGACACATCAAATGGCAGCACTGGCCTTGAATCCACCCACCTCCTTATTTCTACTGGTGGATACCCATCTACTGTCTGTAGACCGCACTCTGGATGTGAGCACCTCAGTAAAAGTCTCATCTATGTGTCATGGTCAGGTCCGTGAAGTCCGTATTCCGGTTCACGGTCCGGTTCATCGACCCTTGCTCCAGGTTTTCCTGTCTACCCTGTTTCTGTTCTTGTTGAGCTCTAATTGAGGTAGCTGATGCTCGTTGGGGCTGGCTGCATAAATACCTTCAGAGACCAGGGCGTGGTTGCTGGATTGTTCATGTCCTTACTCCTTGTATCCCTTCCCCTGCCTTCTGTTTCCTCGCCTGAAGCCCTCCCTTGTCTTGCCGGTAACTCTCGCCTCGCCTGAAGTTCTGTCTTGCCTTGCATTGCCTGAAGCCTTGCCTTGTCTTGCTGTCTTGTCCTGGAGTCGCCCCGCACCTAGCTCCCTTCCTGTCCCTTGCCTCCGCCAGGTAAGTCAGGCCATATTGCCGTTACCTAGGGTTGGTTCTGTCCCTTCCTAACCCTTGCCTCCGTTGGGTAAGCCAGGCTGACTTGCCGTTACTTATGGTTGGTTCTGTCCCTTCCTAACCCTTGCTTCCGTTTGGTAAGCCAGGCCGTATTGCTGTTACCTGCAGTTGGTTCTGTCCCTTCCTGTCCCTTGCCTCCGTCGGGTGGAGAACCGCGCCCTGCCCAGGAGTACCGTGCCCTGCCCAGAAGGAGCCTCCAGCCTCCAGCCCCAAGACTCACCTCAAGTCTCCAGCCTCCTGCCTAGCCTCGCCTCCAGTCTCCAGCCTCCTGCCTAGCCTCAAGCCTGAAGACTCCAGCCTCCTGCCTAGCCTCAAGCCCGAAGACTCCAGCCTGCTGCTGCTGCCAAGCCTCACCTCGTCTCCAGCCTCTAGCCTCCTGCCAAGCCTCGCCTCAAGTCTCTAGTCTCTAGCCTCAAACCTGAAGACTCCAGCCTCATCCTGCCTGCCAGCCAAGCCTCGTCCTTGCCTAGTTCTGGGGCCCGAGCCAAAGGCGAGACCCAGGTACTGGGTCCTTGTCCAGTCTCTGGCTCCGAGTCCAAGCCTGGGCTCCTAGCTCTCTAGTCCAGTCCTGTTCCAGGTTCCCAGTTTTCATGTCCATGTCCTTGTCCTCGCCCTGTATCCTAGTCCCGTCCCTAGTACTTCAGTGTCTGTGTCTTGCACTTGGGTCCGTTTCCAGCCACCCTCGTATGACACTATGAGGTTTTCAGTCTCCTGGATACATCCAGATTCAGCTCCAGGTACAGTTTCTTCCCTCAGATGTAGTCATCAGGGAGACCATTAGATACTCTGCAATCCCACATTTTACAGGAGGAGAATTCCATTGTCTTAACTACCCTCCTGACTACACTTATAATACCCTTGGCTCTAACTTGGCTGAAACCTGTTGAGCTGAAGCCTGAGCACTCTTACTCTGCTCTACTGCAACAATAACCGCTCCTCTTCTCTTTATTGGTCCTTTCTAAGTGGCTAATAACCCAAGTAATCTCCTGCTCCACAGATAAGTCCTGATGGGTCATGCTTGCCTTTTATATCTGTCACGTAAAGTCCACAAGGAACAGTCTCCTACTCTGCAGACCTCTGTATTTTTAGTGTGATGCCTGCAAGAAAATGATGACATATACATACTTTGAAAATAAATTTATTTAGAACTTTGAAATTTTGAACTTAAAGTTGATGTTGAGGTCTGAGAAGAAGTTCTTTAAACTAAGTTAGATTACACTTTTGAAACACAGTCTTAGAGAGTGAGTGATTAACTGGAGAGCCCAAAGGGTTAGACAAAATAAATAACTATGTGTAATAGAATTACAGATTATAACACAAGAATGCAAATGCACATTTAGATAAAGGAAGGTAACAACATGCATTAATGTTGCCTGTATAATTTAAGTTATGTCTTTTAAGTTGAAACCATTTGTTAATCATAGCCAGTCGAGTTGTGAAAAACATTTTTCTACAGTACATAAAAAACAAACAATTACACTAATTGATTAATCACTCAATTGTTAGATAATTAATGAAGTTCCTAGCCTTTATAAAGTTAAAAATGAACCCAATTTGGATGCTTTTATCAAGTGAGATCTTATCAAGCTATAAGATCATCTAAAAACAAAAAGCAATTACTGAAGAAACTTGAAGAACATCCATAAACTGCTAGGGGAACTTAGCAGGTCAGGCAGAATCTATTGAGAGGAGTAATCTCAAAGACATGGACTTACACCTCAACAGATGATTGTAACAGGGATCTAACCATAAGGACCATCCCAGAGGGAGGAGATGAAGCAATGAAGATGAAGGAAGGATCAAAATTCCAATAAGCCTAAGATCATAGGACCATAAGACATAGGAGTAGAATTAAGCCACTTGACTCATTGAGTTCAATCATGACAGATTTATTGTCCTTCTCAATCTCATTCTCCTATAAGACCGCTAGACACAGAAGCAATGTTAAGAACCCCTCGGATGATACTGAATGCAACTGTGCAGGAAGTCTTCAATGACTGTTTATCCATTATGTTGTTTTTTTGTAAAGTACAGGAGAAGTTTTGGACCAACATTTTGGGCCAAATCATGCCAATTGGAACCAAACCACCATCATTGTGTTCCTAGTTTTCAATTTCCTGGTCTTAAAGAGTTCACCTTTTCCATTAATGCACAATGACTCCACATGTCCATTCCACTTCATAGGGTCTGAGGTTCTTCATTTCTTTGAGCAGGGGCCCAACCAGTTCCTCTCCACCATTGAGGGGGCATAATGAGAAGGTGATTTAAGGAAAGAATAGGGCAAAGGTAAATTTATTACACAGAGTTGAGAGTGCGTGCCAGTAGTAACGCTAGAGGCAGATACATTAGGGACGTTTAACAAACTCTTAAACAGGAGCATAGATGACAGAAAAATGAAGGGTTATGTAGAAGGGAAGGGTTAGATTGAAGGTTAAAAGTTTGCTACAAGGGCCTGTACTGTGCTGTAATGTTCTACGTTCCTGATTGAACTTGTTCTCACATGAAACAGAATCTCCTTCTAATCCACTCATACCTCCAGATCAGAGGTGTAACTATGGGAGCTACATGTGCCCAAGCCTCTGTTGACTTCTTGCAACATTTATAGAACAATCCCACTCAAGCCACCTCCCTCAACTGGTACATCGATGACTGCACTGATGATACTTGTCCCACTATCTCAAATATCATTCCCCATTCTGCCCATTTCTACTCAGTTCCCAGCTAAATATGGCCCATCTCTGATTTTTTCATTTCCTTTCTCAGTCCCCATCTTAAGGGATGGGATAGCCCCTTGCATCCATGTCAAATCCGCAGCTACATTGCTTATACTTCCTTCCATACTGCCTCTTTTCCATTCTTCCAGTCCCTCCTCAGTCAGAAGGTATTCCACTCAGAAATGCCTTCCTTCTTTCTGAATCTGAATTGACCAAACTGGATGGAGCCCTGAACCTCATCTATTTGAGTCAGTGGTAGGGGAGGCAAATGCAATGTTAGCATTCATTTTGAGAAGACTAGAATATAAAAGCAAAGATGTACTGTAACGCTAGGGCTTTAATAGACATTGGTTAAACTGGACTTGGAGTACTATGAGCAGATTTGGGCCCCTTATCTAAGAAGGAATGATACCAGGAATAAATAGGTTAATGTATGAGGAGTGATAGATGGCTCCGGGCCTGTCCTCACTGCAGTTTAGAAGAATGTAGGTGGATCTCATTGAAACCTATCAAATATTGGAAGGCCTAGATAGCGTGGACATGGAGAGGATGTTTCCTATGGTGGGGGAATCTAGGACCAAAGGGCACAACTTCAGAATAGAGGGATGTCCATTTAGAACAGAGATGAGGAGGGATTTCTTTAGCCAAATGGTGGTGGATCTGTGGAATTTGTTGCTACAGATGGCTGTGGAGGCCAAGTCTTTGGGTATATTTAAATTGGAGATTGATTAGTAGGGGTGTCAACGGTTACAGGGAGAAGACAGTGGAATTGCGTTGAGAGGGCAATGAATCAGCCATGATAGAATGGGGGAGCAGACTCAATAGGCCAAATGACTCTATTCTGCTCATGTATCTTATGGTCTTTTTTCTGCACTTTCTCTCTTATTCCTTCTACTTCAGGACAAAGTGAAAACAGATTATTTCCCTGTCAAAATTCACATTCAACAGACCTTTTTTGAATTTTTGACAGCTTACACCAGATTCCACCACCATAGATATATTCCCATCCCTTCCTCTTTCATCATTTCAAAGGGATTTCACCCAAGAAAACTTCCTAGACTCTCTTTCTGTCCCTACCTACAATCCTCTGCCTTTTGTACTTCATTGTTTGATTACAGAGGCCATCTGTCCATTTGCTGATTCACTTATCATCATGCAGAATTCAAGCAGTCTTTCCAGTGAAAGCAAAGCTTTGTGGGCACAGCTCAGCACATGAGGTAAACTAGCATCCTCTCCAAGGACTCTGTCTACACTTCTTACTGCCATAGCGAAGCAGCTGCAAAGATCCACCCGAAGATTCTCTTCCCATACATTACACAGCATCTGGTGCTCCCAGAGACACCAAATATAGACTGGGTGATCACTTTGTAGAGTGCCTCAGAGTGATCTTGAGCTTTCAGTTGTCCAACATCTTCATTCCACAACGCACTCCCAATCTGACCTTCCTATCAATGGCCTCCAGTTGCAATGAGAAACCACATTTGACCTGGTGCCTCAAGTTTCAAAGTAAATTTATTATCAAGAATATATGTGTCACTTTTTGGACATACAATCGCTCTACGTATATAAGGTATCTTATATATTCATACTTATTGTGAGATTTTAAAATTATTATCGTGTTCTTTATCTTGTGCAATTTATGTTCTGCATTGGATCAGATGTAACAATTTTTTTGTTATCACTTGTGTACAGGAGATGGCATTAAGCAAACTTGAATCTTGATGTGTCACCGTATTCTACTCTGAGATTTATTTTCTTACAGGCATTTACAGGAAAATGAAGAAATACAGTAGAATTTATGAAAAACTATGAGTCACAAAGACTGAAGAAACAACAATGTGCAACAGAAAGGATAACTTATATAAAAAATATAAAATGTCAATAAATAATACCGAGTTGAAATTGAACTATTGGTTGTGGAGTGAGTTGTTCATTGTTGTGGTGAGTGACTCAGAGCCTGATGGTTGTTGCGTAATAACTGTTCCTGAACCTGGTGCAGGGGGACCTGAGCCTCCTGTTTGATGGTAGTGCAGGGTCATGTCATTAGTAAAAACATACATCATTCACAACCATTGACATTGAGTTGGAGTTCACTTTAAGAGGCTGCTCTGACATGATGATGTAATTAAGTGAAGTTTGGTTACCATGTTTTGTGTTCAGGTTTTGGAGAACATGTTACTTTATTTGTGAAAACCTGCGTTGGTGATTGGGATGCGGTGGGACAATTCCAGAGTTATTGAACATGTTGAGCAACGCAGTTGCTTTGAAACTGCTGGAGTTATGGAGTAAAATGCCATTGCTTGGTTTGTACAAGCCGAGGCCCAATTCTCACTGTGAGAAATCACCTCCAACATCATCAAATATTTCTATGTAGTAGCATCACTCAACAATTCCACTGCTGCAAGGTGGTGAGTCTATTGGAAAATTCACCTTTTGCAGATTTTTGGACTATTGGTGTTTGAGCGTGCCAGACAATTGCTCTCCTTGCCCGGCCTGGGGAATTCTAGGCCTTCAGAGCTAATGGACCACATGCAGTCTCTCCTGAGAATCACCATCCTTGTTTTATTTTTAAAGAACTCTTCATGCAGCAAATGCCTGATGAAGTTTGTAGAGCCCTTGCCAATGTACCCGTGATGGACCATAGGAAGCTTTCTAAAATGGCCGATAGTCTACACTCAGCTGGGCAGAGGTACATAATTCCTCCTCCTTTCCTGGTCAGCAAGGTCTCTAAACAGACAACGCTGGGTCTGTGTTTTCACAATGCTCACTTTGGTACGAATGCTGGGAAGTTCCAACCGCCTTGCAGCTTCAACAGTGCCAGCACATCAGGACATCCGAGGTTTGTGAACACTGTGGGCTTCAGCTGCCAGGGTCATCTACTGTTCGTTATGGACACCCTTTCAGGACAGTACTTCCTGTGTGATAGGGGTGCTCAAGTGGGTGTGCTGCCAGCATCGCCTGTTGATGAGAAGGCAAGGAGTGACAAAGAGTCAGTGTGTGCTGCACTTGGGCTGAAAATGCAGCACAGACTTCCCAGTGGCTGACGGACTCTGTATTAAAAAGCTTAGATTTTCTTTTTATTTACCTGGATGACATACTTTTCACCAGTGCATCCAAATCCAAACACATATCTCATCTCTGCATAATTCTCCAGCAATTACGTCAACACAGGTTGATTATTAACTCTGCTAAATGCCAGTTTGGTTTGTCAACCATTGACTTTCTCAGCCATCGCATCTCTGCAGAAGGTGTGAAACCCCTCCCATCAAAAGTAGCCACTATTATAGATATCCCAACACCCCACACTACTAAAAAACTACAGGAGTTTTTAGGTATGGTAAATTTCTATCACTACTTCATTCCACGAGCTGATGAATTTATGTTCCCTCTGCATCGTGCACTTAAAGGCAATGCCCCTAATCAAGTGCTTGACTGGTCAGTGGACATGACCAGGGCATTTGATGACACCAGACAAGCTCTTTTTAAAGTGACTCTACTGGTGCTCCCACTCCCCAGCGCACCCATAGCCATTACTACTGACACTTCAGACTCTGCTGTGGGTGCTGTGCATGAACAGTTGATCAGAGGCGTGTGGCAGCCATTCGCCTTCTTCAGCCAGCAGCTCCATCCCAAAAAGAAGGACTGCATGTTTGTCTGCAAGTTTCTCGCTCGCTATCTGGTTGGCCGCCATTTTCATTCTCTTAGGGGTCACCATTTCACAGTGTTAAGCACAAACCCCTCATGCACACGATGGCCAAAATATCAGACCCCTGGCCTGTACAGTAGCAATGCCACCTGGCCTACATATCTGAGTTCACAACTGATATACACCATATCAAGGGGAAAAATAAAGCCATGGCTGATTGCCTCTCACTGGCAGCTGTGAGATCATACACATAGGGGTTGATCATACTGGCATGGCAGCCGTCCAAGTCACTGACTCAGAGATCCAGGCTTACAGAACACCAGTTATGGGCCTGTGGTTGTCTGACATTAGGTTTGGGGAAGCTGTCGTTTCTCATCCGTGTGATTTCTCAACCAATTGTCCCCAACCCGTTGTGCCCACAAACTAGAGATGGAATTTTTCAACTCCATACATGGCCTCTCACATCAGGGCTGGAAGGCCTCACAGAAACTGGCTGCACTAAAGTTTGTGTGGCACCGCCTTAGAAAGACGTGCATAATTGGACTGCAGCCTGTGTGGAGTGCCAGCAGGTAAAAATTAACCATCATTTCACACGCTATTGGCACCTTCTGAGGTCCCTGAACGATGGTTTGACCATGTCAGTGTGGACCCTGTTGGCTTCCTTCCCACCTCCCACGGTTTCACGCACCTCCTTACCTTGGTGGTTCCTATCACCAGATGGCTAGAGGCCATCCCTCTAGCATCGACGATGGCTGCAGACATGGTTCATCAGTGACTGGGATGCTCAGTTTAGCACCCCATTTGATATTTCTTCTGACTGCCATCCCTAATTCATATTAGACCTTGCACTGTGATGGCCCAGAACTTCATTATTAGGCTACAACACACACAGCATATTACCCGCTGTCCTATGACCTGTGCAAACGGTTTCACTGTTCCTTAAAAGGTGCTCAAAGGGCTTCCCTGACTGATGAGTGTTGGCATGATCATCTCCCATGGGTTCTGCTGGGGCTCAGAACAGCTCCAAAAGAGGACCTGCTGTTGTCTATGGCTGAGTTGGTATACGGGCAGCCATTACGAGTGCCAGGTGATTTAATTCCTGATGCCACGACCGCCTGGTTGGCCTCTCAACAGTGTTCCACCCTCTTCAGTAAATTCAATTCCCTTGCACGTATTCCTACCTCCCATTGTAGCATACATCACTCCTGGGTTCCTGTTAACCTACATTCCACCTCCTTTGTTTTTGTCTGCCATGATGTTCACCTACATCCCCTTCAGCCCCCTTATGAAGGTCTACTCCGCATTTCGCGAAACAGAGAAAAAACCTTTATCGTAGATAAGAGGGGTAAACTTAAATGTACTTTGGTAGATCGCCTTAAGCCAGCCCACAAAGATCTAGAGGAATCTGCTACCATGCTCCTGCCATCACGACATGACCGTGAGCGTGTCAACGCACATAGCATTGAGCCAGAGGCACCTGCTGTTCCTCCACCCATTGAACATAGGACATAGGACCCGAGCTGGGCAGATCATCCCAGCTCTGGAAGGGCTCTCAATGCCAGTTTTAGTGAATTATGGGGGTGGGGTGGGGGTGGTGGGGAGCTGTGTAATGTTATGTAATTGGTGGAAACATACAACTGCCAACTTTGGATTGGGATTCACTTTAAGAGGATGGTTTGACGTGATGATGATGTTTGGTTACCGTGCTTTGTGCTCAGATTTTGGACTATAATAAATGAGTTGTTCCTGCTTTTCATAAACATACAATGCCTCATGTCATTTTATTTGCAGTAGCAAGAAGAGGGCTTATTCTGGATGATGGCGGTCTTGATGATAGATGCTGCTGTCTTGTGGCACCACCTCTTGTAAATGCGCTCAATGAATATCAGAGCAAAGGTGTCATTCTGAGGCTTTATAAGACCACACAGAGTATTGTGAGTACTTTTGTTGAGTCTCTTCAACATTTTGTGTGTGTTACTCTGGATTTCCAGCATCTGCAGGATCTCTGGTCTTTATCTTTTTCACTCCTGTGTGCTTCCTTGTTGCCATCTGGGATTCTGACAATAACAATGGTGTCATTGGTGAATTTACAGATGTGCTGTGCCTGATGCATGTAAATATATATTTGCAATAACATGGGTGGCAAGTTAGTGTAATGCTTTACGGCACCATTATTCAGGGTTCAGTTGCCACTGTCGCCTGTAAGAAGTTTGTACATTCTCCCCATGACCACGTGGGTTTCCCCTGTGTGCTCCAGTTTCCTCCTACATCCCCGAGATGTATGGGTTAGTAGGTTAATTGCCCACATGGGTGTAATTTGGGTGGTGAGGGCTCGTTAGGCCAGAAGTGCCTGTTACCATGCTGTATTTCCAAATAAAATAAAATTATATGGCAAATACAGCTGATCCATTGATCGCCTGCCTCCCAGTCAGAAGTATAAAGAGACAGCAGTATTAATTTATGCCACCAATTAAATATCAGGAACCACCTGACACTCATCAAATGAGGAATAAAACATCACAATTCCAGAATATCTCAAAGTGCTTCTCACAGAAGTGTAATAACCTTTTACCTGTAGCAAGTTCCAAACAGCAATTTTTTAATAGTGGCATTACTTGAGGAATAAATATTGGGCTAAGCACAAGAAAAAGCTTGCCAGCATTGGAATAAAGCCACGGGATTTTTATGACCAGCTGAGAGAATAGATTTGGCCTAGGATTTATGTCTCATCCAAAAGGTAACATTTCCTGTAATAAGGGCTCTCCAGTAGTTCAGCACTGAGCATCTGTACAGACTTTTATGCTCAGTTCTTATCCATTCTACACAAATTCCAATAAATAACCTCCACCACTGATATGCAGGCTGCAGAAATAAGCCTTCCATCCTATTTCTAGCTTCTGTCTATTTCTGGCTGAGGGAGGTTTTGAGATGAATGTGCATTGATAAAATACTCATATTAAAGGCTGGATAATGACTGACTGACACCGTTACTCCAGCAGAGACAGATGTCAATTCAATTGGCTCTTTCCAGTGACAAACCAGGAATGTGAGACTCGTGTAGGCTATAAATGTCAAGAGGATGATGGGGTAGAAGTATTTCCTGTCAAAAATGTCTCATTCTTTACTTAGTGTATTCTTTAAAACATATTTCTTTTCCGCCTTGCTCTGTATCAGATATAATGGGTCGAATCATGCTGATCTCAGCCAATTGTTCCAATCAAAACCAAGCACTATTCAACTATTAAAATAGAGTTCTCAAATTCTGTACTCACTGAGAAATCTGTTAAGAGTGGGACCAATTAACAGTTTCATAGGTAAATAAAAACACAAGATGCTGGAAATAATTGGCAGGTCCAGCAGCATCTGTGGGAAGAGAAACAGAGTCAATGTTTCAGCTCAAAGACCTTTCATCAGCAAAGCTTTGGACTAACTAACTCTGAACAACCTAAGGCTTATAGGGGGATGAGAGGTGATTTGATAGGTGTGCACAAGATGATAAGAGGCAAGGATAAGTGGGGGAGGGGTGGTGACATTTGCTTGGATGCAGAGAAAGTGAGTGAGGTACTTAATGTGCACTTTGCTTCTGTATTTACCAAGGAAAATGACATGGAGGGCCAGGAGATCAGTACTGAGTGTATAAATACATTAGGGCATTTAGAGGTCAAGTAGGAGGAAGTGTTGGGCCTGCTAACGAGCTCTGTATTAAGGTGGGTAAGGCCTAAGGGTCTGATGAGATTTACCCCAGGTTATTGAAGGAGGCAAGAGACGAAATATCTGGGCCCTTAACCAGTATCTTCATGTCCTCTCTCGCCACAGGCAAAATCCTGGAGGACCAGCAAGTGGCTAATATACCTCTATATAAGAAGGGAACAATAGAAAATCCTGGGAACTATAGACTGGCAAGTCTCATGCTGTTTGTAGGGGAATTACAGAGACAATTCTTAGCGTCAGGATATATGAGCATTTGGAAAGCCATGGCCTAATTAGGGAAAGCCAGCATGGCTTTGAATGTGGTAGGTCATGCCTTACTAACTTGATTAAGGTTTTCGAAAAGGTGACGAGAGAGACTGATGAGGGTAGGGCAGTGGATTTTGTCTACATGGATTTTAGTAAGGCATTTGACAAAGTTCCTCATGGGAGGCTAATCCAGAAGACTGCACTCAACGTCAGTAAGATGAAAGAACTGATTGAGGACTTCAGGATGGGTAAGAGGAAGGAACACATATGAACCAATCCTCATAGGGGGATCAGAAGTGGGGTGAGTGAGCAGTTTCAAGTTCCTGGGTGTCAAGATCTCTGAGGACCTAACCTCGTCCCAACGTATCGATGCGGCTACAAAGAAGGCAAGACTTCATTAGGAGTTTGAAGAGATTTAGCATGTCAACAAAAAACACACAAAAACTTCTATAGGTGTACTGTGGAGAGCATTGTGACAGGCTGCATCACTGTCTGGTATTGGGGGGCTACTGCACAGGACCGAAATAAGTTTCAGAGGGTCATAAATTAAATCAGCTCCATCTCGGGTACTAGCCTACAAAGTACCCAGGACATCTTCAAGGAGTGGTGTTTCATAAAGGCCCTGTCCATTATTAAGGACCTCTAGAACCCAGGGCATGCTGTTTTCTTACTGTTACCATCAGGTAGGAGAGACAGAAGCCTGAAGGCACACACTCAGCAATACAGGAACAGCTTCTTCCTTCTGCCATCCAATTCCTAAATGGACATTGAACCCATGAACACTACCTTACTTTTTTAATATATATTATTGCTGCTTTTGCTGATTTTTAATCTATTCATTATATGTATATTATAATTGATTTACTTATTTATTTATTTTTTTTTCTTTCCTTCTATATTATGTATTGCACTGAACTGCTGCTGCTAAGTTAACAAATTTCATGACACATGCCGGTGATAATAAACCTGAATCTGAAAGATTAAGATGCAGTAAGTCCATGGCATATTTGCAGTTTGGATTCAGAAGTGGCTTGCGCTTAGAAGCCAGAGGGTAGTGGTTAAAGGGACTTATTTGAGCTGGAGGTCTGTAATAAGAGGAGTTTCAGAGGAATCTCTGCTGGGACCTCTGTTGTTTTGTGATGGATAGAAATGACCTGGGTGAAAATGTAGATGAGTGGGTTACTGAATTTGTAGATGATACCAAGGCAGGTGGAGCTGTGGATAGTGTAGAAGACTGGCAAAGAATACATCACATTATAGATCAGTTTCAGCTATGGGCTGAGGAATAGCAGACTGTGTTTAACCCAGATAGATATGAAGTGTTGGACCTTGGTAGGTAAATGCAAGGAGACAGTACACTATTAAGGGCAAGGTCCTTAAGTGTTGCTGAGCAGAGAGATCTTGGGTTCCAAGTTCATATCTCCTTGAAAGTGGTTACACAGGTCAATGCCGTGGTTAAGAAGGCTTATGGAATGTTTGCTTTTATGATGTTGAGGAAAGGCGTTGTGGCTTTGGAGAAGGTGCAAAGGAGGTTTACCAGGATGTTGCCTGGTTCAGAGGGCATATGCTGTCACCTGAGGCTAGACAAACTTGTGTTCTTTTTTCAGGAGCGCCAGAGGCTGAAGGGAGATCTGATAGAGGTTTATAAAATTTTGAGAGGCATAGATAGAGTGGGCAAAGAGTATCTGATTCCCAGTGTTGAAGTGCCTAATACCAGAGGGCATGTGTTGAAGGTGAGAGGGGGTAGATTCAAGGGGATGTGAGGGGTAAGTTCTTTTACTCAGAAAGATGTGGATGCCTGGGATGCACTGACTGGTGTAGTGGTAGAGGCAAATACATTCGAGGTCTTTAAGAGATGTTTGGATAGATGCATAAATGTGAGGAAGATGATGGATGGGAATATTGTGTAGGTAGGAAAGATTGGTGTTTGGGTGCTTTGGATTTGCTTTTTAGCTGGTTCAGCACAACATTGTGGGCCAAATGGCCTGTTTCTGTGCTGTACTCTTCTATGTTCTATCTTATTATTTTGGTTAAACCACACTTGCTAGATAGTGTTCAGTTCTGGTCATCTCATTATCGGAAACTTTAGAAGATTTACCAGGATGCTGGCTGGACTAAAAGGAATGTCTGATGAGGATAGGTTGAGTGAGCTGGGGCTTTTCTCTTTGCAGTGAAAGAGGATGAAAGGTGACTTGATAGAGGTGTACAAGATAATAAAATGCATAGATCATATCGATAGAGACAATTTCTCAGGGTGGAAATGGCTAATGTGAGGCAGCAACATTTCAAAATGATCGGAGGAAAGTATAGGTGGGGATGACAAAGTTAAGTATTTTACACAGAGAGTGCATGGAACACCCTGGACGCAGGTACATTAGGGACATTTAAGAAACTCTTTGATAGGCATACGGATGATAGAAAAATGGAGAGTTATGTGAGGTGGATGGGTCAGATTGATTTTAGAATAAGTTAAAGGTCGGCACAACATCATGGGCTGAAGGGCCTGTAGTGTGTTGTAGTTCTCTATGTTCTTTACTCGATTAAATCCTGTACCTGGACAGAACACTTGAAGGAACAAGATTCCTAGGGTTTCAGTAGGATTGCAAGACACAGATGTAAGAGCCAATATTTACATCACTTTGCTTATTTTTAATTATGGATGTAACTTATGTATGGATTTTTACTTAACTGTTTTCAATATTTTCATATCTTTATTTTTACTTCAATCTTAAATGTCTCTAAATTGTGATTACGAAAAGGATTGATGGATTTTATGGCTGGCAAAGTTCCGTCCACAGTTTTGTTGCATCTGCAAAGGAATATAGACAAGTTAAGTGAGTGGATATGATGTTAGCAGATGTGAGGAAGGATGTGAGGTTGCAGATGAAGAGCATGGATTAAATGGAGGGGTATTGTAGAATGCTACTGTATAGATGGATTTGAGCGTCTTCACAGTGAAATTCTGCAGGCTAGTAGGTACAGCCCTTAAATAGGAAAAAAAAACCTGGCATATTCCAGAGAGAATGAAGATTGAAAATAATTAATTCCTTGAACAATTTTACAAGGTGGAGGTGAGTTAAACAAGAAAAGAGAAAATGTATAATGGAAGCCATTAGAGAAAATGCATTTGGTTGATTCCTGGAAGAAAGGTTAAGCAGGCTGGGCCTACACTCAACGAAGCTGAGAAGCATGAGAGGTGATTTTACTGAAACATAACATTTTGAGGGAGTATTACAAGTAAATGCTTAGTGAATGCCTGTCCTTGTTGGAGAATCTGGAAATCACCCCTTTAAGGTGGAGGTGAAGAGAAATTTCTTTCATCAAAAGGTCTTGAAGACTTGGAGCTTTTTTTACCCTGGAGAAGTTCTGGGGTTAAGTCATTGATTATATTTGAGTACAAGAAAGACAGATTTCAGCAGCTCAGCGAGGTTTGTGTTGGGGGCAGCCCACACATCTTGCCACATTTCCAGCACCAACATAGTACTCCCACAACTTTCTGCACCTAGCTTTACATCTCTGAAATGTGGGAGGAAACCAGAACACCCGGAGGAAACCCATGCAGTCATGGGGAGAGTGTACAAATTCCTTCCAGACAGCAGTGGGAATTGAACCCGGATCAGTGATCTCTGGTGCTACCAAGTGACTGTGCTAACTGCCATGCTACCATAGCACGGCATGCCCCGTAACTCTTCCATTGAATTCAAAGGTTATGGCAAATTGGATGGGGAGTAGAGTGGAGCACAATATTAAATGAGCTATGGTCCCATCGGCTACGAACAGGTTCAATGGCCTGTTTGATCTCCTCCTTCTCCTGTTTCTTGTATCTCTTCAAGGTAAGAGGAGTTTTTAAAGGAATCTGAGGGCAGCTTCTTCATGTTGAGGGCTGACAGAGGAAGCTGGGGAAGTGTCACAATTAAAGTTTAAAAGGAATTTGCAGAGGTATATGGATAGGAAAAGCTTAGAGAGATATAGGTTAAACATGGGCAAATGGCAGTAGCTTAGATGGGACTCTTTGTCAACATGGACAAGCCAGGCCAAAGGTTTAGCTTCCATGTTGTATTACTCCAGGACTCTAGTTCATTGCAATTCAGGAATAGTAGCAGTGTGCTGAAGTGGAGTCCCTGCTTCAAAGGAGCAACAACCCTTCTGGTGCTCAGGAGAATCAGAGAGAGCTGCCTTAACAACTATCACCAGCCTCACTCACAACCTGGTGACTCACGTCCTGATGACGGGTCTCAGCCCAAAACATCAACTGTTTATTCATCTCCATAGACGCTGCCTGACCTGCTGAGTGTCTCCAGCATTCTGTGTGTTTTGTCTTGGATTTTCCAGCCTTGGCAGATTTTCTCGTGTTTGTGAACACTCACATCTACTGTGATGGAGAGTGTTCAGAGGTTGTTCATGACTAGAATTAACTCCAGCCTAAGCAAGAACCTCAACCGACTGCAATTTGCCTCCCGCCATAACAGGTCTCCAGCAGATGCAATCTCTCCGGTTTTCCACTCAGCCTTGAACCAATTAACACAACGGTGAGAATTAAACCTGGATAAAATACCTGAAAAAAAGACAGCAGTACCTATGTCAGGCTGCTGATTACAGCTCAGTGTTCAACAACTCTGATTTCCACCCATAATCCAAAGACATACCGGTTAGCAGATTAACTGGTCATTGTAAATTGTCATGGGATTAGTCTAGTGTTAGATAGGTGGGTTGTTGTGCGGGAAGGGCCAGTTCTGCCCAGTATCTCTAAATAAAGACAGTAATAGACTATCATCCTCTCAGTGCTCATCAACAAGCTTCCCTCTGCAACACTACCTCACCAGTTTGCTCTTTCTGTACTACTTGTTTGCCCTGTATATTTCTTATTGTAACTTAGAGTAATTTTTTCCTATGTACTGTATTGCACTGTGCAAAATGACAAACTCCATGAAGTAAACCAGAGAAAATCTGCAGACGCTGGAAATCTGAGTGACACACAAAAATTCTGGAGGAACTCAGCAGGCCAGGCAACATCTATGGAAAAGAGTACGCTCAATGTTACGGGCCGAGACCCTTCACCTGCACTACATGATATACATCAGTGATAATAAACCTGGGTCGGGTTCTGATCCTGGTTCTGATGAGCATTGGTCAGTGCATAGGGGTTAGGGTTAGGGTTACGGTCAGGAAGAGGGCACACTTCTTCAGTATTGAGCAATACATTTAAAAATACCTTTTCTGACAGCCTGCATTCCTACTTCACTTCACTGGGCAGACCTCAGTGTCTCTGGAGGACAGCTTTATCGAACAATTCATTGGTATTCATGTTGGTGTTAGATTATTATTGTCACATGAACTGAGATGGAACATGGACATAGAACATTTCAGCGCAGTACAGGCCCCTTGGCCCACAATGTTGTGCTGACCTTTTCAACTACTCTGAGATCAATCTAAACCTTCCGTCATTCATAGGCTTCCATTTTTCACTCATTTACACGCAGTGTCACCTTTATTAGGTACATCTGTACACCGGCTCATTACTAATGTAAATATATAATCAGCTAATCATGTTGCAGCATCTCAATGCACAAAACCAAACAGGCTTGGTCAAATAATTCCGTAGTCCTTCAGCCCAAACATCACAATGGGGGAGTAATGTGACCTAAGTGACCTTGATCATGGAATGACTGTTGGTGCAAGACGGGGTGGTTTGAGTATTTCAGGAATTGTTGATCTCCTGATGTCTTCCAATGCAACGGTCTCTAGAGGTTACAGAGAATGGTGCAGAAAACAGAGAAAAAAAACATTCAGTGAGCAGTAGCTCCGCGGGTGAAAACACCTTGTTAATGAGAAAGGTCGGAGGAGAATGATTCAAGCTGGCAGGAAGGCAACATGGGCACAATGGTAGTGTAGTGATTAGTGCAATGCTATTACGGCTTGGGGCATTGGAGGCCAAAGTTCAATTTCACATCGTCTGTAAGGAGTTTGTGCATTCTCCTCGTGACCATGTGTGTTTCCTCTGGCCGATGCAGTTTCTCCCCACAGTCCAAAGGCATACTGGTTAGTAAATAAAATTTGTTTTTGTAAATTGTTCTGTGATTAGGCTAGGGTTAAATAGATGGGTTGCTCAGTGACATGGCTTGCTGGTCAGAAGAGCCTGTTCAGTCCTGTATCTATCAATAAATAAAACAAAGTAACTGAAATAACCACGTGTTACAACAATGGTAGTGCAGAAGAGCGTTTCTGAACACACTGTGGCAGTGAAGAGCGTCTCTTGACGCAACATGAAGGTGAAGAGCGTCCATGGACCCACTGTGACGGTGAAGAGTGTCTCTGTACACTGTGGACATGAGGAGCATCTCTGGACCCAACACGACAGTGAAGAGCGTCTCTGGGCCCATTGTGGCGGTGAAGAGCATCTCTGGACCAACCGTGGCAGTGAAGAGCATCCCTAAACATGTATGTCAAACTTTGAAATGAATGAGCTACAGTAGCAGTACACCATGGACATATACTCAGTGACCACCTTATTCACTTTGCCTGTATGTGCCTATCTGAGAGTCTCTTAAATGTTTCTAATGTATCTGCCCCAAACACCACTCTGGCAGCATGTATCCACTACTTTCTGTGTAAAAAAACCTAACTCCGACATCCCCCAAATACCTTCCTCCAAACACTTTAAATTATACCCTATCCTATTAGCCATTTCTGCCTGGGAAAATGTCTGACTGTCAACTCGATCTATGCCGCTTATCATCTTGTACATATCTACCAAGTCATATCTCACCCTCCTTCTCTCCAAAGAGAAAAGCTTGAGCTCAATCTATCCTCCTGAGACATGCTCTCTGCTTCCTACTAAATCTCCTCTGCACCCTCTCTAAAGCTTTCATGTTCTTCCTATAATGAGGTGACCAGAAGCAAGTGTGGTCTCAGCAGGGTTTATAGAGCTGCAACATTACCTTGCGGCTGCTGAATTCAATCTCTTGACTAATGAAAGCCGATACACCATGGGCCTTCTTAACAACATGATTTATTTGTGCTACAAATTTGAGGTAACTATGGACGTGGACCCCAAGTTCCCTCTGTTCCTCTACACTGTTAAGAATCTTGCCATTAACCCTGTATTAGCTCTTTAATGTTTTTGGTTTGTTTTGAGTTCAGGGTGAAACATAAGAGTGAAGAGCTTTTGTTTGCATTCCATCCAGGCAGATAAAGCCATACGCAAGTACAAGCACAGAATACAGACCATAGTGTTGCAGTTACAGTGACAATTCAGCGCAGGTAGACAAAGTGCTGGAGGCATGACAAGGTAGATTCGGAAATCAAGAGTTCATCTTGCAGCATGTAAGAGTCTGATAACAGTCGGAGAGAGGTTTGAATTGAATACGTGCTCTCATGTTTTTATATCTTCTGCCCACAGAGAGAGGAGGGGAGAAGAGAGAATGACTGGGGTGACAGGAATCTTTGATTACATTGGGTGCATTCCCATGGCAGTGGGAGGTGGAGGTGGAAGGGAGTCTGGCCTGGGCTGGGTTTACAACTCTCTGCCATTTCCTGCTGAACAGATGCCATGCCCAGCTGTGAAGCATCTGGATAGGATGCTTTCCGCGGTGCATTCTTGCAAGTTGGTGAGGGTCATCAGTGATTTGAATCAGGAAGATTGATTCTGCAGTGAGAGCACTACCAATTAGAACTGGATCTGGGAGGAACAAAGGGGATGAGACCTGATCAGGGGTTTGGAGAGAATTGAGAAGAACTGATATAGGAGAAGAAAAATTGGCAAGGGAAACAATGGCAGGGAATGAAAGAGTGACTGATGGAGAAATATACAGAAAGAGGAATGAAACCAAGATAGCTGAGGGAAGGCAAATAGATTTTTTGTTAGAGCTGAAATCAAAGCAATGCAAAAACATTAAAGACAAGGATTTTGTGAGCATCCTATGAATATTGGTTACAGCTGCAATCTTTCACTGAGTATTATTAGAGCAAAACTTTCTCCTCCTTGTCAGCAGGTGCTGTATCTATTTTAAGCTTCAGAGCATTGACACATTGACCACAGCCATGTTAAAAGATATACTTGAAGCTGGTGTACTACAGTATGGAGATGTTCTTGCCTTCATCATTCCCTTTGTTCATTCGATTTATTTGGCAAAATACTCACAGAAATAAGGTGTCTTTGATACTTTCTCCATTACAAGATTATACATGAGAATATTTGTGAGGAAGAATAATTTTGACTTTGATATAAATCTGCTTTTATTGTACATCCTGAATTCTTTATGATTTTGACCTGAAAATCACAAAGATTGTGTTGAATAGAACATGTTTTCATGAACCATATTCCTAATGATAATAGTTTTGATACAAAGTGCACACACTAAAGTACTGCCTTTAACACAAGAAAGATGTGCAAAGGCACTCTAATTAATCAAAAAATGGATATTGTACGTAGGTGCAGGTCCTTGGAAAAGCATCTCAAATTTAATACAGGAAAAATTTCTCAGCTCAGAAGGGAGGGCTCAAGTTCAAGTTCAAGGGCAGATTGGAGTGGCAAAGCATGCTGGCCTTACTGGTGTTGTACCCAGACAGTAATGAATAAATAAAGAAATTCATTCTGAAGTACTGCGGACAGCACATAGTAGCGCAGCAGCTGGTCTTGCTACCTCACAGCTCCTGTAATCTGAGTTCAGCCCTGACCTCTGACACTCTCAGCACGTAGTTTGCATGCTGACCCTGTGATGGTGTGCGTTTCTGCCCACCACTCTGGTTTCCTTCCACATCATGAAGTCTTTAGTCGGCTTCTGTAAATTACTCCTCCTTTAGGTGGGGGGAGAGGGGTTTGGAGAATCAGAGAGGTGTTAAGGGCCACATGAGAGAGAACAGGTTACAGAGAAGTTTGGAGGGAAGAGAGTGATTTGCTTAATCTGTGAGCCAGCATCAACATTGTAAAAATAAAGAGAAATCATTAACTCAACAAATTGATTAAAACAAATGCAGAGGGTGGGTTTCTGTTTCAGAGCAATACAGGAGTAAGTTAGACAAACCAGTTCCTGCGTTCCACTCTGCTCACTTGTACTAAACACGAGGATTTCTGCAGATGTTGGAAATCCAGAGCAACACACATGCAATGCTGAAGGAACTCAGCAAGTCAGGCAGAATCTAGGGAGAGGGGTAAGCAATCGATGTTTCGGGCGGAGACCCTTCATTTGGACTGGAAAAAAAGAATAAGATGTTAGGGGGAGTACTAGGAATACAAGATGGCAGATAATAGGTGAAACCAGATGAGGGAATGCTGGTATGAAACGAGAAGCTGAGAGGGGATAGGCGGAAAAGGTAACGGGGTGAAGAAGAAGGAATCTAATTGGAGAGGACAGTAAACCATGGAAAAATGGCAAGGAGGGGAACCAGTAGGAGGTGATGGACAGGTGAGAAGAGAAGAGAAGGGTGAAAGTGTAAATAGAATGGGAAATGGAAAAAGAGAGAAGGGAGAGACATAGAAATTACCAGAAGTTAGGGAAACTCACTTGTACTGTTTGATTGATTTCTTTCAAGAAAGTAGGCATGATGTTAATGCATGTGAATATCCGGACAAGTTAATTCAGTGTAAATAAGTGTCGATCAATATTGAGCTGATTTAATAGGATTAAAATTATCCAGATGTGTAATATAGTAACTTACAAGTAATTAATTAGGGAAGAACATATGCAGTGAATTCTAGGGATTCACCACCTTCAACTAGAAGAAAATCCAACACACCTCTTGTATCTTCTAACTATATCTGTTCATTTAAAGCTCTCCCACTAGTGGAAACCTCACAACATCGTCCATGCCATGTCCCCTCAGGGTCTTATTTGCTCAATAACATCACCTTCCTTCTCCTAGAATGCAGCTGCTTGTGAATTAGCCAGGTCATTCTCCCCTGGACTACCATGATTTCTTTTCTAAAGTACAAGGACAAAATTGTATTGTAGTTGTGTAGGCCTCACCAACATCTTGTACAATCGTAACCTACTTCCAGATTTCTAAGCTCTGTCACCTTTGCAATATAGGTCAATACGATACTTGCTCTTCCTATCAAGATACTACATCTAGAACAGCGGCGTAGCGTTTAGCCAAACACAATTCTTACATTTGGGGTGTTCTGGAGTTGGGAGTTCAAATCTGACCCCGTTCTGGAAGGAGTCTCATCATGGCCTCCCCGGGATTGAGTGTGTTTTCTCCAGGTCCTCCAGTTTCCTCCCCCAGGTCAAAGATGTACCAGCGAGATTAATTGGTCAATATAAATTGTCCCTTGAATAGGTTAGGCTTGTCAGGGCCTGAAGGGTTTACTCCATGCTGTATTGCTAAATAAATAATTACATAGATTGATAGATTGATTAATTAATTAAATAGCTAGATAATTAAAGAAAAACAAAGAGCATAAAACAGTGCAGCACAGAAGTAGACCTTTCAGATAGTAAATGGAATAGATTTAAGGTGACTGGAAAAGTTTAATGCAGATCTGCAAGGCAGCTTTTTTTAACACAGAAAGTGGTAGGTTCCTGGAATGTGCTCTAAGGGTGTAGGTTGATGGGATTGTAATACTGTATATAAGATATATTTACACAGGCACATGAACAGGCAGGGGAGCTTTGGATATAGACCATGTACTGGCAGTTTAAACTCCCATCATGGTTGGCACAGACACTGTGGAGCCAAGGGGCCCAATCTTGTACTGTACCATTCTATATTCTGAATCATCTGTCTTGTTTCAGATAGAGTGCTTTAAGTTTTGATCAATTTTCAGTTTGCATTCATGCTGCATTCACATTTGGTTGTTTACACGTTTGCTTATATTTTGGTCCATTCCTGTCATCCATTTATTTTCATTCTCCCCCTTTCGACCTACCACTGCTCTGATTTCTTTACGAGTTACCATCACTAGAACCTTCTCTTCTGCTTCCAATGATTTAAAGGCTAGTTGAAAATCCTGATTAGACCGCACATAAAATATTGTGTTCAATTCTGTTCGCCTCATTATAGGAAGGATGTGGAAGAATGTACAGAGGAGATTACCAGGATACTGCCTGAGTTAGAGAATGCATCTTATGAAGAAAGTTTGAGAGAATTTGGGCTTTGCTCTTTGAAGCAATGGAAGACAAGAGGCGACTTGATAAAGAGAGGCACAATTAGGCTGGATGGCTTGCAACACTTCCCCAGTGTGCAGTGGTCAACACCAAAGGACATCCATTTGGAAATGTGGAGGAAATTTAAGGGAGATGTCAGAGGTAGATTTTTTTTAACAATCTGGTGGGTAGAGTGGTGGGTAGCTGGAATGCACAGCCAGGGGGTGGTGTAGGAGGTTGAAATAATAGGGATATTTGAAAGACTTTTTTCAGGCAATGGATGTATAAAAAATGAAGAGTTGTGGGCTGTTGTAGGAGGGAAGGATTCCCTCACAGTAACTTCCTCTTCCCTCAGGACTGATGCCAATCCCTAAGAATCAGAACCCATTTTTCACACACCAACACTGAGCCAGATTTGTATATCTCTTAACTTATTAAACCTCTAACCACATAGCGCAAGTCATAATCCAGAGATAATCTTTGTTGTGGTTCTGCTATACAACAGCTTGTTAATGCAGGTATCTAATCAGCCAATCACGTGGGAACAATTCAAAGCATAAAAGCCTGCAGACATGGTCAAGAGGTTCAGTTGTTATTCAGACCAAACATCAGAATGGGGAAGAAATGGGAAAGACTTTTACAGTGGAATAATAGTTGGTACCAGGTGAGGTGGTTTTAGAATCCCAGAAACTGTGGAACTCCTGGGGTTTTTATGCGCAAGTCTCTAGAGTTTACAGAAAAAGGTACAATATTTTCTTAAAATCCAGCAAGTGGCAGTTCTGTGGACAAAAATATCTTATTAATGAGAGAGTGCAGAACAGAATAGCCAGTCTGGTTCAGGCTGACAGGAAGGTGACAGTAACTCAAATAACCACGTGCTACAACAGTGCTGTGCAGAACATTTTGAACCTTGAAGTGGATGGGCTACAGCAGTAGAAAAACATGAACATACACTCAGTGGCCACTTTATTAGGCATAGCAGGTACTTTGAACTTCAAACAGAAGAATGACGAGGGAAGGGTAGAGGTTTTACAATATGAAGGTTGAATACCTCCATTAATAGATAAATTGAGGATCATGAAGGTGTTTCTCCAAAAGCCAATTCCCTCCACACACAACAATATGCCCGAGATTTCTCTTGATGTTTGCTAACACATTGATTCAGACAAAAAACCCTTGAGCCTTCATGCTTCTTTTGCAAATGGTGGTCTTTGATGCATGCAACCACAGCTATGTGCCATTTTCAACATTAGCTGCCTTTACACTACCCACAGCTGTGAGAAAAAAGCTCAAGTTTCTTAAGCTTACAAATGCAATGAAGATTCGTGGGGGAAAGATGAGGTTTCCAATAACTCAACTTACACCAATCCTTTCTACTTTATAGCTCTGAAAGGAAGAGAGCAATGTAGAAGCATATCGATATTCTTAGAGGTGAAAAGCTAGAAAGGTTTATTTCTCGATTAGCCCATCCCAGCCCATAAAATGTGTACAATTCTGATTTGTCTGTAGCAGTGGGAAGTGGCTTTAATGATGAGATAATCAATTTTCCTGCTCTAACCCTTCATGCTTGGAAATGTTCAAACAGTAGGAGCTGCTGGGAAATGTATCACATCTTTCCCAAAGATGACTAGAACAACTTGTATAAATTGAGTTTGTGGTTCATAAAGCCACTCTATAAGCAGAAAGGAATTTATCACAAAGGTGCATAATTAATATGTACCAACGGTAATGTCAGTTCTGCCATGGACGGTCCCAAGCCTGGCTGCAGAAGGAGGAGGGTTGGGCATGGAGCTAGCAACTCCATCCCATAATGACCCACAGCTATAGAAATGCCAGCAAAAGCTCTACAGGTAACATCCCTGGAGAGGAAGGATCTCTGACACCAAGAAGATAAGACCATAAGATATAGGAGCAGAATTAGGCTTTTTCGCCCATCAAGTCTGCTCCACCATTTCATCATGGCTGATCCAATTTTTCTTTCAGCCCTATATCCCTTCATGACCTGACCAATCAAGAATCTATTGAATATACTTAAAGATTTGGCCTTTAGAGTTGCCTCTGGCAAAACAAATCTGCAGATTCACCACTCCCTGGCTAAAGGAATTCCTGCTCGTCTCCATTCGAAAAGAGGCCCCTCTGTTCTGAGGCTGTGTCCTCTGGTCTTAGACACTCCCACCATAGGAAACATCCTCTCCACATCCAGTCTATCAAAGCCTTTCACCATTCGATAGGTTTCAAAGCCCAGAGCCATCCTTGCTTTTATATTCTATTCCTCTTGAAATGAATGCTGACATCGCATTTGCTTTCCTCACCACAGAATCAGAATCAGGTTTATTGTCACCTGCATGTGACGTGAAATTTGTTAACTTAGCAGCAGCAGTTCAATGCAATACATAATCTAGCAGAGACAGAAAAAAATAATAAATAAAATAAAACATAATAACAAGTAAACAAGTAAATGAATTATGTATATTGAATAGATTTCAAAGAATGTGCAAAAACAGAAATACTGAATATTAAAAAAGTGAGGTAGTGTCCAAAGCTTCAAAGACCATTTAGGAATCAGATGGCCGAGGGGAAGGAGCTGTTCCTGAATTGCTGAGTGTGTGCCTTCAGGCTTCTGTATCTCCTTCATGATGGTAACAGTGAGAAAAGGGCATGCTCTGGGCGCTGGAGGTCTTTAATAATGGATGCTGCCTTTCTGAGATACCGCTCCCTAAAGATATCCCGGGTACTTTGTAGGCTAGTGCCCAAGATGGAGCTGACTAAGTTTACAACCTTCTGCAGCTTCTTTCAGTCCTGTGCAGTAGCCCCTCCATACCAGACAGTGATGCAGCCTGTCAGAATGCTCTCCACAGTACAAGTATAGAAGTTTTTGAGTGTATTTGCTGACATGCCAAATTTTCCCAAACTCCTAATAAAGTATAGCCGTTGCTAACCTACAAATTAACCTTTAGGGAATCTTGCACAAGGACTCTCAAGTCCCTTTACGCCTCAGTTTTTTGTACCTTCTCTCTATTTAGAAAATTATCAACCCCTTCATTTCTTCTACCAAAATGCATGACCATACACTTCCCAACACTGTATTCCATCTGCCATTTCTTTGCTCATTCTGGTAATCTGTCTAAGCCCTGCTGTAGCCTTTCTACTTCCTCAAACTACCTACCCCTCCACCTACCTTCATTTCGCCTGCAAACTTTGTAACAAAGCATCAACTCCATCATGCAAATCATTGACATATAATGTAAAAAGAATCAGTCCCAACACAGACTCTTGTGAAACACCACTAGTCACCGGCAGCCAGCCAGAAAAGGCTCCCTTTATTCCCATTCATTACTTCCTGCCAATCAGCCACTGCCTTATCCATGCTAGGGTTTTTCCTGTAATACCATGGGTTCATAACTTGTTAAGCAGCCTATTGTGGCATCCTGTCAAAGGCTTTCTAAAAATCCAAGTACACAACATCAACCAATTCTCCTTTGCCTATCTTGCTTGTTATTTCTTCAAATAATTCCAACAGATTTGTCGGCAAAATTTTCCCTTGAGGAAACCATGCTGACTATGGCCTCCAAGAATCCTGATGCACCATCGTTAATAATCGATTCCAACTTCTCCCTTACCACTGAGGTCAGACTAACTGGCCTATAATTTCTCTTCTTTAGCCTCTCTCCCTTTTTTGAAAAGTGGAGTGACATTTTCAATTCTCCAGTCTTCTGGAACCATTCTGGAATCTAGTGATCCTTGCAAGGTAATTATTAATGCCTCCATCTTTTCTTCAACCACTATTTTCAGAGCTCTGGGGTGTACACCATGTGGGCCAGGTGACTTATCCACCTTCAAACCTTTCAGTTTCTCAAGAACCTTCTCTATAGTTATGGTAACTTCACACGCGTCATAACCCCTGACCACTGAAACTTCCACCGTACCGCTTGTGTCTTCCACAATGAAGACTGCTGCAAAATACGTGTTCAGTTCACCAGTCATTTCGTTGTCCCCGTTACTACATCTCCATCATTGTTCTTCAGCGATGCCATTTCCACTCTTGCCTCTCTTTTACACTTTATGTATCTGAAGAAACTTCTGGTATCTTTAATATGGGCCGCACCTGGGAACTACTTGAAAGACTGGCCCAGGACAGAGACTGTCAGTGGACTATGCCCCAGTAGGGGTGATGGCTGTAAGTAAATTGGATGAGTATAATATCCATCATATCCACAAGGTTCAATTTTCCACTTTTCCATTGTGGCCACATTCACCATTCTATCCTGATCCTGCTTAGAAGTTGCCATGTCTGTTTTAAAGGGAATTATTAAGAGGAAGCACAGAGAAGTCAACTGAATTAAGCAGGCATTTGGTACTGGTCTTCACTGATGAGGTTGCAAGTAAAAGGTCGCCACGGTAATGTAGGCATCAGTGCAACGCAATTACAGCTCGGGACATTCTGGAGATTGAAGTTGAGTTCCAGCGCCATCTATAAGGAGTTTGTACTTTCTCTCTGTGACCACATGGGTGTGGGGGCTCTAGGTGCTTCCTGCAATCCCAAAGATGTACTGGTTAGTGGGCTGTAAATTATCCTGTGATTAGGCTAGGGTTAAATAGGTGGATTTTGGGGTGATGAGGATTGAAGGGTCAGAAAGGTCTGTTCCACACTATATCTCTAAAGAAAAATAAATTTTAAAAGCCTGCAAAAATAGCTGCAAGTCAGTAATTGGAAGGAAGGGAGTATCTCAGAAGATTTGCAATCATTAAGCCACTAGTACTGGACAAATCTCTGAAGCTGTGGGTGAGCAGGGCGCTTGGTTCTGATTGCCACAAGGCTGCTGAAACCCAGGAAGTGCTTGCATTTGAGGATTTGATATGGTCATTACTCCTAATATAGGCTCCTTAACATGAAGCATTATCTCTGTTTCTTTTAACACACGCTGCCTGACTTCCTGGGTGTTCTTCTTCTTCTTCTTAAGCCCATCACACCTACTGGGGCATAGGCCACTGACTGCAGCTCACTAGAGATAATTGTCCTGGGTCGATGACTGATCAACTCCATGGCTTCTGTTTTCACCACACAACTTCAGACATCTTCTAGGCGAAGATCCTTCACCTCCCTGGTTTGAGGTCTTTGGAGTACCTGTTGGCATTTCTGTAGCTGAGGGGTTTTATGGATGAGGTTCCTAGCCCTACGCCCATCCCGCCTCCTTTTGCAGCTAGGCTTTGGACCATCTATGGCGGAGCTGAGTTATTGAGTGCTTCAGGGATTTTTGTATTCTACTTCAGATTTTCTCAGTAACTCTGTTTTTTAAAATTTGATATTCAATCCCTTCTTTCCATTTTAATTTCTATTCCCATTCCCATTCCGACATGTTGGTCCACGGACTCCTCTTTTGCCATGCTGAGGCCACTCTTAGTGTTGAGGAACAAAACCCTATATTCCTTTTGGGTAGCCTCCAACCTGATGGCATGAACATCGATTTCACCTCCTGGTAATTTATTTTCCCTCCCCCTTTTCTCTTCTTGTATTCCTTTCTCTTCCCTCTTCCCTCTGCTCCTCACCTGCCTATCACCTCCCCTTGGTGCCTCTGTTCTTTCCCTTTCTCCTATGGTCCATTCTCCTCTCCTATCAGATTCCTTCTTCTCCAGCCCCTTACCTTTCCCACCCGCCTGGATTCACCTTTCAGCTTCTAGCTTGTGCTCCTTCCCCACCACCTTTTTTATTCTGGCATCTTCCCTCTTCCTTTCCAGTCTTGTTGAAGTGTCATGGCCTGAAACATCAAGTGTTTATTCATTTTCATAGATCCTGCCTGACCTACTGAGTTCCTCCAGCATTTTGTACATGTTGTTCTGGATTTCAGCATCTCTTGTGTTTTGCTTCAGATATTGTTTTAGATCCATCACCACTGTTCAAGCTGATGGTACAAGGGGAAGCAGAATCCTTGACACATAAGAATAGCTTTTCAATATAGACTGATCGTATGTACATACACCTCCAAGAGGGCCACAACCTTGTCATTGTTTGGAGGCTTGCGTGCTTCAATGACCCAGAGAGCTCTGCTGGCTAGAGTCAGGGCTTTATGCTTTGGCTCTTGGTAGAGTCAGGGCTTTATGCTTTGGCTCTTGGTAGAGTCAGGGCTTTATGCTTTGGCTCTTGCTAAGTGTGTGTTACTATTGGATCATAGAGCCTGTCTGTTCTGTGCAATATCTTGATTGTAGGGGCAAGGTTTCAACATTATACAGGCTACACTAGATCTACAACTACACAAGATTCAAGATGCAAGATTGTTTATTGCCATTTTCCAGGAGACAAGTGTAAAGGAGAACCAAGTGATTGCTGGGCCCCACAATAGCATAGTAGTTAGTGCGACTCCATTACAGCTCGAGATACCAGTGTTCGGAGTTCAATTCCAGCATCCTCTGTAAGGAAGTTTGTACCTTCCCTCCCGTGTGCATGTGTGTTTTCTCCAGGTGCTCTGGCTTCCTCTCACAGTCAGATGTACCAGTTAGTAGGTCAATTAGTCACTGTAAATTGTCTTGTGATTAGGAGAGATTTAATCGGTCCTTGAAGGGCTGGAAGGGCCTATTTTGCACTATATCTCTCTAAAATACATAAAAATCACTCCAGCTCTGATGCAACATTAAAAAATACAATGAACAGAATAAAAACATTAAAAACATAATTTAAATATGAAAGCAATTTTATAAAACACAATGCACAATCTTTCCCCTTACTGGTTTTTCATCTGGAACCTACCAGCCTTCTCCTTCCCACCCTCCCCCCACCTTCTTTATAGGGCCTCTGCCCCTTCTCTTTTCAATCCTGATGAAGGATTCCGGCCCGAAAAGTTGACTGATCATTTCCACGGATGCTGCCCGACTTGCTGAGTTCCCCCAGCATGTTGTGAGTGTTGCTTTGAACCCAGCATCTGCAGAGTATTTTGTGTTTACAATACACAATAACTGTGAGTGGCCATATATACAATACATAAGAATAGCTTTTCAATATAGACTGATCTTATGTACATACACCTCCAAGAGGGCCACAACCTTGTCATTGTTTGGAGGCTTGCGTGCTCCAATGACCCAGAGAGCTCTGCTGGCTAGAGTCAGGGCTTTATGCTTTGGCTCTTGGTAGGGTCAGCCATGCCAAAGAGGTTAAAGGTTAGAGGTCAGACTAAGAATGGTCCACCTGCTGTCCAGGTTTGGGGGTTCAGCTCAGGGCTACCAACCCTGATGGATCAAACAGAACTGTTACAGAGAAAGCCATGAAGAATCCTTTTACATCTGAGTGTGACATCAAGACTATAAGACCATAAGACATAGGTGCAGAATAAGGCTATTTAGCCCATCAAGTCTGTTCCGCCATTTAATCATGGCTGATCCTTTTTTTCTCCTCCTCAACACCATTTCCTGGCCTTCTCTTCATAACCTTTGAGGCCATATCCAATCAATAACCTATCAAGCTCTGCCTTAAATACATCCAATGACCTGGCCTTCCCAACAGCACATGGCACCAAATTCCACTAATTCACCACCCTCTGGCTAAAGAAATTTCTCTGTATCTCCACTGCATCCCCTTTATCTATCCCACTTGTAATCTCCTAAAAGAATTCCAACAGGTTCTTCAGGTAAGCTTTTCCCTTAAGGAAACTATGCTGACAATGTCCTATCTTGTCCTGGCCATCAAGCACTCCATAACCTCATCCTTAACAATTGACTCCCAACATCTTCCCAATCACTGAGATCAGGCTAACTGGTCTATAATTTCCTTTCTACTGCCTTCCTCCTTTCTTGAAGAGTGGAGTGACATTTGCAATTTTCCAGTCCTCTGGCACCATGCCAGAGTCCAACGATTTTTGAAAGATCATTTCTAAATCCGCCCTAGGGTGCTGTTCATCTGGTCTGGGTGACTTATGGACCTTTAGGTCTTTCAGCTTTTTGAACACCTTCTCTCTTGTAATAGTAACTGCACCCACTTCTCTTCCTTCACACACTACAACATCAGGCATACTGCAAGTATCTTCCATGGTGAAGACTGACGCAAAATACTCATTTAGCTCATCTGCCATCTCCTTGTCCCCCGTTATTATTTCTCCTGCCTCATTTTCTAATGGTCTTATATCCACTCTCTTCTCTCTATTTTTTTTACATACTTGCAGAAGCTTTTACTATCCACCTTAGTATTATTTGCTAGCATGCTTTCATATTTCGTCTTTTCCCTTCTAATGATTCTTTCAGTTGCTGTCTGTAGGTTTTTAAAAACTTCTGAATACTGTATCTTCCCACTGATTTTTGCTTTGTTGTACCTCCACCTGGGATTTGCATGGCTGACAGTAGTGCAAACTGAGAAGAAGATACAACAAGGAAGTCCTGAATACTACCAAAACGAAGATGGCCAAGGACAGACAGAGATAAGGGACCTTCATGGCTCCCCTAAACACTGGGTGGTGTAACAGGCAGTAAGTAAGAATACGTAGAGTGGCTGATGTGTATGTAGTGTTGGTGGGGTGGTCGTGGTGGGGGTGCTACTGGTGGTAATGGGGACGGTGGGGTGGTGGGAGTGGAAGGGGTGGTGGGGGTACTGGGGGTGGCAGAGTGGTGGGGGTAGTGGAGGTGGTGGGGTGGTGGAGGTAGAAAGTGTGGTGGTGTGGTGGGAGTTGTAGTGGTGGTGGGGTTAGTGGCGGGTTGATTGGGGTAGTGGGGGTGATGATAGGTTGGTGGGAGTAGCAGGGGTAGTGGGGGTGATGGTGGGATGGTGGGAGTAGTGGGGGTAGTGGGGGTGATGGTGGGATGGTGGGAGTAGTGGGGGTAGTGGGGGTGATGGTGGGATGGTGGGAGTTGTGGTGGTGGGGTTAGTGGGGGGTGGTGAGGTAGTGGGTCGATTGGGGTAGTGGGGTATCGGGGGTAGTGGGGGTGATGATAGGTTGGTGGGAGTAGTGGGGGTAGTGGGGGTGATGGTGGGATAGTGGGAGTTGTGGTGGTGGGGTTAGTGGGGGGTGGTGAGGTAGTTGGTCGATTGGGGTAATGGGGTATCGGGGGTAGTGGGGGTGATGGTGGGTCGGTGGGAGTAGTGGGGATAGTGGGGGTGATGGTGGGTTGGTGGGAGTAGTGGGGGTAGTGGGGGTGATGGTGGGTTGGTGGGAGTAGTGGGGGTAGTGGGGGTGATGGTGGGATGGTGGGAGTAGTGGGGGTAGTGGGAGTGATGGTGGGTTGGTGGGAGTATCGGGGGTAGTGGGGGTGATGGTGGGATGGCGGGAGTTGTGGTGGTGGGGTTAGTGGGGGGTGGTGAGGTAGTTGGTTGATTGGGGTAGTGGGGTATCGGAGGTAGTGGGGGTGATGGTGGGTTGGTGGGAGTAGTGGGGGTAGTGGGGGTGATGGTGGGTTGGTGGGAGTAGTGGGGGTAGTGGGGGTGATGGTGGGATGGTGGGAGTAGTGGGGGTAGTGGGGGTGATGGTGGGTTGGTGGGAGTAGTGGGGGTAGTGGGGGTGATGGTGAGTTGGTGGGAGTAGTGGGGGTAGTGGGGGTGATGGTGGGTTGGTGGGAGTAGTGGGGGTAGTGGGGGTGATGGTGGGTTGGTGGGAGTTGTGGTGGTGGGGTTAGTGGGGGGTGGTGAGGTAGTGGGTCGATTGGGGTAGTGGGGTATCGGGGGTAGTGGGGGTGATGGTAGGTTGGTGGGAGTTGTGGTGGTGGGGTT